>NC_134846.1:16382221-16687470 GCF_965363235.1 Mytilus galloprovincialis
CCCCTAAACAAATATATACTAGTTCAGTGATAATGAACGCCATACTAATTTCCAAATTGTACACAAGAAACTAAAATTAAAATAATACAAGACTAACAAAGGCCAGAGGCTCCTGACTTGGGACAGGCGCAAAAATGCGGCGGGGTTAAACATGTTTGTGAGATCTCAACTCTCCCCCTATACCTCTAGCCAATGTAGAAAAGTAAACGCATAACAATACGCACATTAAAATTCAGTTCAAGAGAAGTCCGAGTCTGATGTCAGAAGATGTAACCAAAGAAAATAAACAAAATGACAATAATACATAAATAACAACAGACTACTAGCAGTTAACTGACATGCCAGCTCCAGACTTCAATTAAACTGACTGAAAGATTATGATTTCATCATATGAACATCAGACACAATCCTTCCCGTTAGGGGTTTAGTATCATACCATCATAACATATATGAGAAGAACATAACCTGTGTCATGCCAACAACTGGTTTTTGAATAAATGTGTTTAGTTCCGATGCAAAGACCCTATAAGTGAATCAATATTAACGCCAAAATATGCAATCTTTAATGACCTGACAACAGTATCGTAACTATATCCCTTCTTAATAAGTCTATTCAAAGGTTTTGTTAGTTTTTGAGGTGAATACTGACACCTTTGTGCTTTATAAAGAATATTTCCATAAAAAATTGGATGTGAAATACCTGAACGTATAAGAAGTCTGCATGTTGAGCTATATTTACGAATGATGTCCTTATACCGATGATTAAATTTAGTAAATGTTTTGACTAGTTTGTGATATCGAAAACCCTGGTGTAATAATTTTTCAGTAATACATAAATTTCTCTCGTTAAAATACAAAACATTGTTACATACACGAGCGAATCGTACAAGTTGAGATGGTGACAAGGGAACGTCACCATTTAAAAATGGATAATTAACGATAGGAAATGAAAAATCATCTCTTTTATCATAAATTTTAGTATTCAGCTTTCCGTTAGTGATATAGATATCAAGATCGAGGAAAGGGCAGTGGTCATTGTTAGTATTAGCTTTATTTAAAGTAAGTTCAACAGGATAAATTTCTTTAATATACATACTGAAGTCGTCATTATTGAGAGCCAAAATATCATCCAAATATCTAAAAGTATTATTAAATTTGTTTATCAGATGTTGTTTCGATGGGTCTTTGCTTATTTTTGTCATAAATTGTAACTCATAGCAATACAAAAACAGGTCCGCAATAAGTGGTACACAGTTAGTCCCCATTGGAATTCCGATAATCTGACGATATACGGAATCCCCAAAGCGAACAAAAATTTTATCTAGTAAAATTCAAGGGCATATATAGTATCAAAGCATGTCCAATTGACATAGTTTTTTTGTTTATTGCTACTAAAAAATGACCTAAAAGAGTTTGAACATATATATTCACATTCTGACTTTTTAAATGCCCATTTAATTAGGTGTGTGAATTTTTTCTTAATGAGAATGTCAGGCAATGTGGTATACAGGGTAGAAAAATCAAAACTTTGAACAGATTTAAAATCACCAATATAAGCATGCAATTTATCAAGCACTTCCTACGAGTTCTTGACACTCCAAAAGTAATTAATTCCACTATTTTCGAAGGCCTTATTTGAACAATTTATTATCAGGTTTTTAATTGTACCAAGTGTGCTGGTAAGAAGAATAGACAATTTAGTAGTGGAACAATGGCTTGAAGACGAAATAAATCTATATTTGTAAGGTGTTTTGTGTAGCTTCGGAAGCCAGCACATAGTTAGGACTTTCATTGTATTTGGCTCTGCTTGTAAAGCGGTAGCTAAAAGTTTATGTTTGTTACAGATGTCGTTTTCTGAAAATGGAGTCAGTTGGAATGTTGGTGAATTGGTGATTTCTTTTTTCAGAACATCAATGTAAAATTTACGTCAAACAATAATAATATTATTAGCAGCTTTATCGGCCGGGACAAAAATCAAATTTCTTGGCTAGTTCTTTTAGTTTATGTTTGATACGAGAAATAGGTTTTTTGTGGTTATTGTTAATAGTAAAATGTTCTTTAAAATGTTGAATACGTATATCAACTATCTTCATTACTGAATTAAAAAAAGAGTCCAAAGATTTTTTGTCAGCTTTTTACCGTTTTATCCATTTCATACAGTAAGTATGGAGTGAGTCGTGGATGATATTACGACACTCATTCCAATTAATAATTGACGGGGGACGATATTTAGGTCCTTTACTGAGGAATGATTTTAACTCTCGGTCTTGAACGATGTTAAGATCTCCTGTTATAACATGGGAAATGGGTCCATAAATATATTCGGAGGTACTAAAATTACATGAAGTAGGTGTATTTTCACTGATATTAACATCCTTACACAGTTGACTATAATTAAACACAAATTTCCGGGTAGATTTCTTGTAAATATAACAAATAAGAGGTAGCTCAGTATTGTCAAAATATCCAGGTATTTGTTCTTTAACAGAATGGTCGTTAAATATACCGGCAATATTTACAAAATCAAAACCTTTATTTTGTTTGATTAAATGTTTTCCAACTGTGCCACATAAGGGGAGGCAACACAAATGCAAGGGCAGAAAATTCAATTCTATGGAGTAGTTTACGCTTTATTGCAGAAATTTGGTTTTCCATGCATAATCTATACACAATCTGTCAATATTGAACACCGTGTAGCGTGAAAATAAGCCCCGTGACAAATTTTTTTTATATTTTTTTTAAAGAGCATGATATAAACTACATTTTGGCAAATTATTTAAAAAATTCTATGGATTATAAATCAGACACCCCATCTACCTTAAAAGCCATACGATTTTTTCTATCCTGATGATAATGATAATTTGTATATTATTCTATTTATATTGATGAGGTTCCAAAAAGGTAAACTTCGGCTTATAATTTATTCTTACGAATTGGTCATTTGCAACTTAACAGTTGAAAGTTGGCGACAATATAAGTATGATCATTGCGTTTTTTTGTAATTCCTTAATAGAGTACATCGTTTTGTTTATGATAACGAAGATGTATTCTTTTTAAATGTTCTGTATAACCATTGTCTGTTTGAAATTATTCTGAATCCAGCAATTCATCGTTCAAAAACGTTATACCAATAGGAAATAAAGGTTTACCACAAAGCTCTATCAATAATATAAACAGGATACAATAGAATTTAGTAGAAATGCAATTATTGTCTTTGACTTTGTTATGACATCGATTTAACAATTATGCATTGATGATAGTTATACATATTGGAGAGTATAAACTACAACCTACGTTCATATTAGAATATTGACTATCTTCTCGATAATAACGATATGAGGGGCTGAAACTCTGGGGAAAACAGATATAGACACTAAGACTAATAAAACAATAGATATAATTCATGTAATTTGTCATTTCAAAGAATTTGTTTGCAATGTTACTGACATGGGATACAAGAGAGGGAATACAAAAAAAGAAACATTAATCAGGAAAAGACACAACCCGAGACTGAACAGATGATCAGTCAGTCATACGATTACCAAGTAGAAAGTTCAAAATTGAGCAACACAAAAACCCATTCGAATTTCCGGTTTGTCGGAACGGTAAGTAATTTCCGATATGCAAGTGACATCTATTGCATTTCTGCATAGAAAGAAAATATGGTTATGAGTCCAGTCGGTGAAGTCATATACAAGCTTAAGGGAAAGGATAATGCCTTTGACAAATCGAAAATGCAAAATCGACTGTGTCACAAATACTACATAAAATAAACTCATCATAAAAACTAGGATTAAAATTTTATATTTACGCCAGACGCACGTTTTGTCAGTGACACTCGAATCAAGTACGAAGTTGAAGTGCCTTAAGGACCA
This sequence comes from Mytilus galloprovincialis, assembly GCF_965363235.1. Classification (NCBI taxonomy): domain Eukaryota; kingdom Metazoa; phylum Mollusca; class Bivalvia; order Mytilida; family Mytilidae; genus Mytilus; species Mytilus galloprovincialis. The sequence continues at coordinate 16,386,097 of NC_134846.1, forward strand.
AAAGTTCCTTAAAATGCAGCTAAGGTAATCTGTTCCTGAGGTAAAAAAAAATAAATTTTAAATTCAAAGTTAGCCTCATTCATCTTTAGTTATATTAGGTCGTTTTTTTATATTCTGTAAGGCTCCATAGCAAAATCATCATGGTTATAATGCATACCGTTTCATCATCTTCATCAACCGGCACCGATTTTTATCAAAGTATATAATTCTGTGATTTTGGAAAAAAAAACAATTGTCAACATTATCTAGTTTGACTATTTTTTTTTAATTACAGCGATTATTTCTTAAATAGCAAATAAAAAAAGCTAATAAACCCCAATAAAGTCTTAATAGTTTATAGAGGTTACAGATCACAAGATTACACAGTGTATTATCGTTCATTTACGATTATTTTGTTGCTCTGTATATTTCTCTCTATTGTACGTATACTATACGTTTGCCCCCAAAAACAAACAAAAATACATAATAGTGTATCGATCATTTGGTTGAATTCAACTACAAAAGGGATGGCGTATTCAAATACTGTATTAACATTATTCAAAATGAGCATAACTATTATACCTACACAACTGACATTATCTGTAATGTAAACATATCGCGTGCTTGCTTACTTACAATTGTAATGATTGTTTTCAAGACAAACATTTCCGGTCAACATATAATTGTGATTTTATATTTTACAATAACAGGGATTTTCAGCTTAATGTACATCACGCAAACGACCTATGTGTTAATAAAAAAGCAATAATGATGAAATAGTATTTTGGCGATCAATACTTGGGGCTCCTTGGTTTCATTTGCTTGGTTTTAGTTATACTTCATCTACAATATATAACATTAATGTTTTGCTAATGAGCATCAGACTTGGATTGCTTTTAAACTGATTGTAATGCAGTGTGTTTGTTTATTCCTCATTAGCTAGATGTCTAGAGGGAGAGGTTGAAATCTCACTAAACATGATAAACCCGTCGCTTTTATTTTGGCGCCTGTACTAAGTCAGAAGCCTCTGGGCTTTTTTAGTCTTGTAAGGTTTTTGATTTAAATTATTTGTTTGTTCTTTAGTTAGGTTGTTATCTTTTTTGACACATTCAATTAGTAATTCTTTTTGTTATATTGACAATGAATTATTCTGTGGAAATAAGTAGAATTGTTTGGAACTTTATTTGCGCATTCATTCACAGTTGCTTTGATGCAACGTCATCGACAACGTTTTGATCACATCTATTGTTGTAGGACGTCAGATGAGGTTATTTCTCATATAGAATTATCGGTTTTAATTTCATTTTATAATGTTTCACGGTAATGCATTGAAAGCAATGTACTAAATTAATATCATAAGCAAGCTTTTATTTTAAAGATGCACTAGCTACGAGATATATAAAAAATCTAAAGTAAGATTTTTTTTTGTTCAATCAATAATGAAAGTGAAATAGTGAAATAATAATTCGCTTTTAGCAGACAAAATGGTTCAATTTTGTCAAATTAAGCGCAGAAACATTGATAATTACTTATTCACTTGCTAGTGAATAAGTCGACCTCATTAAATCCGTATTCATGTGAACTTCAATTTAACCCCGAGCTAGAGATTGACAACGCATGCATTATATGTGTACTGGTTATTTAAAGACAAAGATTGTCAACAATGAAAGTGAAACTACGGTAAATCATTTGATTACTGATTCGATACATATAAACTCATTCGTACACGGTTAAAAACATTTTTTTTTACGAGCATGATATAAACTACATTTTGGCAAATTATTTAAAAAATCCTATGGATTATAAATTAGACACCCCACCTACCTTAAGAGCCATACGATTTTTTCTATCCTGATGATAATGATAATTTGTATATTCTATTTATATTGATGAGGTTCCAAAAAAGGTAAACATCGGCTTATAATTTACTTTTACGAATTGGTCATTTGCAACTTAACAGTTGAAAGTTGGCGACAATATAAGTATGATCATTGCGTTTTTTGTAATTCCTTAATAGAGCACATCGTTTTGTTTATGATAACGAAGATGTATTCTTTTTAAATTTTCTGTATAACCATTGTCTGTTTGAAATTATTCTGAATCCAGCAATTCATCGTTCAAAAACGTTATACCAATGGGAAATAAAGGTTTACCACAAAGCTCTATCAATAATATAAACAGGATTCAATAGAATTTAGTAGAAATGCAATTATTGTCTTTGACTTTGTTATGACATCGATTTAACAATTATGTATTGATGATAGTTATTCATATTGGAGAGTATAAACTACAACCTACGTTCATATTAGGATATTGACTATAGTGTCGATAATAACGATATGAGGGGCTGAACTTCTGGGGAAAACAGATATAGACACTAAGACTAATAAAACAATAGATATAATTCATGTAATTTGTCATTTCAAAGAATTTGTTTGCAATGTTTCTGACATGGGATACAAGAGAGGGAATACAAAAAAAGAAACATTAATCAGGAAAAGACACAACCCGAGACTGAACAGATGAACAGTCAGTCATACGATTACCAAGTAGAAAGTTCAAAATTGAGCAACACAAAAACCCATTCGAATTTCCGATTTGTCGGAACGGTAAGTAATTTCCGATATGCAAGTGACATCTATTGCATTTCTGCATAGAAAGAAAATATGGTTATGAGTCCAGCCGGTGAAGTCATATACAAGCTTAGGGAAAGGACAGTGCCTTTGACAAATCGAAAATACAAAATCGACTGTGTCACAAATACTACATAAAATAAACTCATCATAAAAACTAGGATTAAAATTTTATATTTACGCCAGACGCACGTTTTGTCAGTGACACTCGAATCAAGTACGAAGTTGAAGTGCCTTGAGGACCAAAAATTCTTTAAAATGCAGCTAAGGTAATCTGTTCCTGAGGTAAAAAAAAAATTTAAATTCAAAGTTAGCTTCATTCATCTTTAGTTATATTAGGTCGTTTTTTTTTATATTCTGTAAAGCTCCATAGCAAAATCATCATGGTTATAATGCATACCGTTTCATCATCTTCATCAACCGGCACCGATTTTTATCAAAGTATATAATTTTGTGATTTTGGAAAAAAAACAATTGTCAACATTATCTAGTTCGACCATTTTTTTTAATTACAGCGATTATTTCTTAAATAGCAAATAAGAAAAGCTAATAAACTCCAATAAAGTCTTAATAGTTTATAGAGGTTACAGATCACAAGATTACACAGTGTATTATCGTTCATTTACGATTATTGTGTTGCTCTGTATATTTCTCTCTATTGTACGTATACTATACGTTTGCCCCCAAAAACAAACAAAAATACATAATAATGTATCGATCATTTGGTTGAATTCAACTACAAAAGGGATGGCGTATTCAAATACTGTATTAAAATTATTCAAAATTAGCATAACTGACATTATATGTAATGTAAACATATCGCGTGCTTGCTTACTTACACTTGTAATAATTGTTTTCAAGACAAACATTTCCGGCCAACATATAATTGTGATTTTATATTTACAATAACAGGGATTTTCAGCTTAATGTACATCACGCAAACGACCTATGTGTTAATAAAAAAACAATAACGATGAAATAGTATTTTGGCGATCAATACTTGGGGCTCCTTGGTTGCATTTGCTTGGTTTTAGTTACTTAACCCCGAGCTAGAGATTGATAACGCATGCACTATATGTGTACTGGTTATTTAAAGAAAAAGATTGTCAACAATGAAAGTGAATACGGTAAATCATTAGATTACTGATTCGATACATATAAACTCATTCTTACACGGTTAAAAACATTGAGAAACATATATTCTTAATATATAAAATAAAATCAAATAGACCTTTACAAATCCAATTGCACGTGTTGGTTTAATTTATTCTTATCTTTATTTATGTTTACATCGCTTATATGGTCATCTGAGGTCAAATCGATAGTTAAATAGATGGCGTCTGGACTAAAATAGACATGAAACGATACTACATATTATCTACCCCATGCTCTGTAAACTTTTTGTTGGAGACTCTTGGTTGTTTGGATAAATGTTTTACATTGTTATAAATAAAATATGAGAATTTGAGTCAAATCGGTGACCACGAATTTGTCTACAAAAGACTCAGTGCCCCTTTAAACGAAAATACAATTTGATATTGAAATGCCTTATGATTGTTTTCAGCCAATACGAATTGTGTATTCTTATCAAAAATACATGTAATGTAGCAACAGTGTTTTACTACATGTAATCCAATAAGACAAAGGTAATGACCTGAAGTAATTTTGTAATATTTATGGTGACCCATACATGTTAATTTCGGTGCAATTTGGTCTCTTGTGGAGAGTTGTCTCATTGGCAATCATACCACATCATCTTTTTTGTATTTACAACTACATGGCAAACACCGAGTAGAAAAACACACACTTACAAAAACAAAATAACATACTGTGAGTAAAGCGATCTTCACAAATCAAGTGATTGCAGATTCTTATCCGCACATGCCACCCATCATGGGAAAATTCGAGACACAAAAAACTGATTACAAAACACAATTTCAAACTGTTAGCCAAGTGAGCCCAACAAAAAAGGAAATGTTAGCAGATCCTGCTTCACATGTGATACCAGTCATGTTACTAACATGATAGTGAATTGAAACTCTAACATAATTCAATAGTTTTTAAATTTTAATGTTTGCCTTTTAAGTGTGAGCAAACATCTGTATAAAGAGTGTGTGTATTTATTAGAAAGTACTAAAGTACAACAATTTTGATTGACTCATTAAATCAGATAACATGCATACCTAACTTAATAATAAAACTCTTTATGCTTTTTGCTTTTAAAATGATAGCAGTATTTCCAATACAGGAATGTTTGATAATACGATTTTAAAACAACAACTGATTAAATCCTGCGTTTAATGCATTGAATGTAAAAAGAATCATTACTATTTTGCATTGAATTTCGTATTTGTTACAGAGTATAATCATGGTAATATTAGACTTAAATTTAAGAGGCGAGTTAACAAAGCAAATGCATCTTTGGAAATGTCTCTAAACTAGCTCCCTTAAGACGTTTATTTTCATTGCTTGTCAACTTTAAAATAAGTAATTAACTATGAAAAAATGATAAGTAGGGCTTCCACTAGCAGTGCTCGATTTCTCTATATTTATTGATCTGTGAATGTAAATAATAGGTACGTATTTCTTGACAGGTGTCTTTTTATAAGTTCATTTGCACACACATCTAGAATCAATATTTCATATTATATATTAATTATGATCATTTGACGATATGTCTTGTGTCATTAAACATATACAGTAATAACTCTAAAATATAACAGCTAGTAATATAGTAAGCCAAATGCGTGTTCCGTCTAGATAAGATTCATCATTGACACTCCCATCAATAAATGTGAAGAGCATATCAGTTTATTTTCCTTTACATTAAATTCATCAGACGACGGATATTTGTACAGATTAATGACTCATTATGTTAATTTAAAGACACATTAATCTTAGATTTAGAAAATCGAAATTTATCGTATATTTTCAACAAAAACGTTATGACAAAAATCGCGCTTTTGTGTGTTGCCATATTCCAAATTAAGGGAACTCATCGCTTTATATTTACTTCATAGTGTTTAATATTAGTAAGTATTATTTTACAGGTTCTTATTAAAATAATTCGTACAACTTAAACTTCTGTTGCAGTGTCTCAAAATTTCAATGTCTTTAGGGAAATTGCAGTGTTCATGATAAAGCCAAACATTGTTTGCCAATTATATAACAAGTCAGAATTGGGCGTTCAACTTGAAATTTTTGTTGTTTCTATTTCTCCTCAAACATTAAAAACAAAAAAACATGTCATTTCTCAATTGATAACTTTAAAATATTAAAGCTCATTAACTTTTGTTTACTGATTTATTGTTTTGGTTTTTCTTAGTAATTAGAAAATAAATCACCATAATGTATCCTAATGAGGCAATTATCCTTAGCATTTGACATTTCCTCATGGTTTATGCAACGTATTTGACGTGTTAAAAGTGCGATTTGTGCAGTTGCAACCTCATTGTTGATTTTTGCTATCCTTTACTAGTAATTGAAATCATGTTAAAACCACATCACGCTTTTACATCTCTGTAAAAGCACATCACGCATTTACAAGTTATTTTTAAAATCGTATTTTGTTTGGACTTTCGTTTCGTGATATTCCTTTGCTAAATACTAAACTTTTCTTACCTAATCCCAATCCGTTATCATTTTTGTAAAAATATAAGTAAGAAGATTAAACAGTTATAAAAAACATGTTAATTGTAAATAGAAAAAGAGATTAAAGGATCAAAACGTTTAGAGAAATATTGGGTTGAAGATAATTCTTCCGTCATTACTAATCGATACAAAAAGATAATGTTCGGTAATCTCCAAAACAATCAAACATGTACTAAATAAAAAAAAATACATTTAATATCATCAGACTACTTGAAACACCATTAAGGCAAATGTAAATATTTACAACCAATACAAAACCAGCTAACTAAATAGCAAATTTGAAAAGGAACGGTCAAAAGTCAGCATAGACGAACATATCTTATATGGAATTCTGTGTGTAAGAATTCGAAAAACGCTACAATCGTGACAGGTTGTTACCAAAATAAAAATCATTTTGAAAGCATGTTTAGTTTTGTTAATTTTCCCTCACTAATTTCGTATGCAAAATATACATTATACGCCTGATTCCAGGCATTAATATGTATAATCATATTTCACGAGGGTTTTTTTTTTTAGATGTTTTGTGTTCATTATTTAGTTTCCATGTTTTTATGAACTTGTTTGTCTTCTCTTCTTCTTCGTTTTTTTTCTCCCTGGCTTTGACATTTTTTTTAACCATTTAAGAACCTCCCTTAAGACTTTCAGACTTCTTTTTTGTCACATCAATTTAGAATTTTACGTTTAGTTGAGTAATGCTATACCTATTCCTGTACCTTTCTATAAGTGTAAACAAACATCTCAGTTAAATTGGCTATACCTTGCTATAAATACTGCGGCTATTACTTGTGCAAATGATATTATTTTCCGAGCAGCAAGGTGTCTAACTCGATTTAATCTGTGACAAAGTCCAGAATTTTAAGATTTTGTAACACTATGAACGTTATATTACATGTCTGATTAAGTCTTAAACCAATTTTGTAACTGAAAGTACATATATGTGTTACACACGTGATTAGATTTCTAAAGACAATCAGGAAATTATAATTCAATGATAAAAGAGCAACCACGTAAAGCACAAATGTAATAAGATATTTAAAGTATATCCAATACAGAATAATCTTTCTACAATTTAGTTAATAATTTAGAATAATAATACATTTTGATTTTATTAAAAAGAAATCATGTGTATTGGCAGCTACAAGAAAGCTTCAGAATATGACAAACATGATGAACTAAACACTGATGATTGGGTTAGTTCAAGTGACTATAGCAAAGAGTCAAATGTTGACGAGGAAGAAGAAAGCTTTTTGTAATTAAAACAATAGCATGGACTTAATTGTTAGATATATAAGTTATGGTCAGAGATTTGCAAAATGCAGTTTTGATATACAAATACAAAACAAAATGACATTGTTTCAATTGTCTCTTAACAGTAAAGTTATTTTATTGCAATCATAATTGTAACAGCACATGTCAGTATATATTGTTTTATTCCTAATTTTGCAAGCTTTTTGACAATTACAAATATGTACTGTACCTTATTCTTTATTATCAAGTGCATTTGTTCACGATTGAAAACAGTATGCCCTTCTGTTTGTGTATTTGAAAATTACATTTCAAATTGATTGATAACAAGGAAATAATTAAGACAGTAGTATGTCGTTTGCTCATTTTTGACTGAAGAATTAGAAGTATTACATTTTGTAAAAGTCATGAATATTCAACATTAAAACATTTGTAAATATATGTATACATGCATTTTGAGTTGTTCCTTCACTTTTCAGTGACTGTTTTACCTAACAACGCAAACCGTAATATGTCTTAGTTCAAAAGTTATAGGCTCGAAATATCATCAGTCATTGGTTGTTGGTTGATAATTTATTTCAGGAGTAGACAAAGTCTAAAATTTGAAAACTGTGAATTGGATCTCTAAGTGAGACTAAATAAGGAATGATACTGAATAAATCTACACTCTGTTTATGTAGTTGTTCTTCGTAGCATTTAAGACTGAAACAAAAGTAAATGGATTCACAATACAAGATCGTTTAATGCACGAATTAAACAAGAGTGATAAATAGTTTTGAAGAAAATCATAGATAGTAAAAGTATTTTTGCTTTACAAACATCATTAAAGAAATATATGGCCTATGTTACATGTTTCCAATAGCAGTATGGTTTTACAATTATGGTTACATCACATCATTTAAGTAAATTTGCAGTGTTCTGTGACATCGGTTTCGACCAGTATGAATATGTTACGGAATAAATGATTATCTTGCGACTTCTAATAATCTAATCTATTTTCACTGTCATGGATAAAACCAGAAGAGCGTTTATGATGTCTTGTTTTAGTGTAGTATTAAATGACCACAAGAGATGTGGGAAGTTCTTCATTTGTTTATACATGTATGTTAATGAAAATAACATAAAATAATGTTTAATTCTTAATCGATTTCATCATTCTTTGATAGGAATTATAGTTATTAATTAAAGTGAATGTATTTCGAGAAAAGCAGCTCACTTACACAAACTGACTGACTACAAATATATTTAATTAAGAAAAAAAAAAATTACAAGCATTCGACAAAAAAAGAAATAACATATATCACAAACAAAATAGTAGCAAAATAGTAATCCCGTTGCATTATAAATAGGGAAACAAGGGCAAACACTGCAATTCACCTCAATTCAATAAAAGACTTAGAAAATTAGTAGACATCATTCGAATGGCTATAAAATGTGACTTGGATGGAGAGTTGTCTCATTGGCACTCATATCACATCTTCTCATTTATATTTTCATGTTTGCTTTTTTTTTCAACTTATGAGTTTAGTGTACTTTTGGCATTTCTTGTCTCTTGTTTAATTATTATCGTGTCTCGACAATATAAGTGAAATGCATCATGTGCTGCATTTGTTACTAGACAATAGTCTGAATGGGGTAAAATCAAACGATTTTGTATGAGTGATACATTTTAAGATAACCCAGGTAAGAAGTTGTGATGATTTCATCGGAAAATAAGATTATTTCTGTTCAAATATATTTTTTTTTATCTACTCCATCTGTATGCACATGATGCATTAGTGCTTCTATTCAATAACATTTGCTTATATATTTTAAAGATTTTTGTTTTGATTTAGTTAATATCAAATATGTCAATGACTTTCCTCTTTAATAAACGACTAAAGAAACAACAACCATCCACAGAAACCGTCAATATACAGTTGTTAATAATAAACAAGGGATGGCAACGAGTACTCAAGTACTCGGGTACTCGCTCGGAAGGCCGAGTACTCGAGTACAGTTTTAGTACTCGGATACTCGTGTGCCTGTTATACATCTTGAGATATTTCTCTTCATATTACAACTCACTTTAATTCCATTGAAATATCCCCTTCGTAATGCTAAAAAAAAATTACAACATAAATATGTTTATCCGGAGGATACTATTTGTTATATTAATAACAGTAATGTCCTTTTCATGTGCACAACTGATAACTAAAAATGTAAATTCTAAATAGTATTTCGTCTGAAATTGTAGACTAGATCATATTCTAAACAAGAACAAAATCAAAGTGACCGTCGATGAACCCTACACAACTGATTCGATACATTTTTAACGGTGTTTGTAAAGGCAACAGTAGTATACCGCTGTTAAAATAGTTATCAAAGGTACCAGGATTATAATTTAGTACGCCAGACGCGCGTTTCGTCTACATAAGACTCATCAGTGACGCTCAAATCAAAAATATTTATAAACCCAAACTAGTACAAAGTTGAAGAGCATTGAGTATCCAAAATTCCAAAAAGTTGTGCCAAATACGGCTAAGGTAATCTATGCCTGGGATAAGAAAATCCTTAGTTTTTCAAAAAGCTCAAAGTTTTTTATACGGGAAATTTATAAAAATGACCACATTATTGATATTAAAAACTCATAAATCTATGGACAAAAAACAAAATCGGGGTAACAAACTAAAAGTGAGGGAAACGCATTAAATATTAGAGGAGAACAACGACACAACATTAAAATGTAACACACACAGCAACGGACTAAGCATTAGACCAAATCCGATCAGAATAACCAATATAACATCAAAACCAACACGGATGAACACTTTGGATCAATAATAAACTCATCACAAGCCGTAAAAAAAATTACCTTTGTTTGTTAATCAAGACTTCTATGTAAACGTGATTGGTATGAGATTAATGTAATGACTCTGTATTTGAAACTTATCTATAATTGTTTGATTTACAATTTCAAGATAGGCGAAAGTACGAGAGCGACATTCAATCTCATAAATTGAAATAAACTGACAACGTCATGGCTAAACAAAATCAAGAAAATCAGACAAACGATAGTGCAAAAAAACAAAACACATCAACAGTAAGACTGAGCAGCACGAAAGAGCAAAAATAATTTGAAGTCCAACATTGCTGTTGATAAATTAAAGGACAAGTCGTATTATAAACAATACCAACTCATCAGGAACAGATGATACATGTATTGTTTACTTTGTCAGACTTTATATGCAAAATATTTAGACTTTTATTTGAATTTGGTATTTGAACACATGCACACACATGATAGGTTATTTGTAAAAAACGCAACGGCAGTCGGTAATTCATTGTTTAATTGACGCAAAAACAGAGGATCAAGCAATGTTTGTAGTAAGTTTGTCTTTCGTTAATATGTTTATGAAAAGTAATAACAAAACACTGCATCCCTGCTTAAATCTCAACTTTTCAATAGACGTTTAAGATCTTTTCCTCAATATTGACGTAGATGGACGACTTCACACGAAAACCTATGATAAACGGGACGATTTCAACTTCCCAATTATCAATTTCCCATTTCTTAGCAGTAACATACCCTCTGCCCCTTCGTATGGTGTTTACATATCACAATTGATACGTTATTCTCGTGCTTGTTCACACTATACGGACTTCATATACAGGAGTGTGCTCCTTACGCAAAAACTGTTCCAACAAAGTTATGAGGAGGAAAGATTAAAATTGACAATCCGTAAATTTTATGGACACCATCACGAATTGGTGGATCCATACGATGTATCTTTGACCAAACTAGCTAAGGACATTTTTACCACATGGTAGATTGTTGTTTGGCATTATGTCGTCTAATCTTTTAATTACCAAACGTGACTTATTCCCGATTGTGACTGTTTTGCTGAGTGTGAATTCGCATTACTATAAGACGTGTTACGGTACTTGTCTATCCCAAATTCATGTATTTAGTTTAAATGTTTAATGTTTTATTTGTAATTCTCATCGGATTTTGTCTAATATGTTGACTTCTTTTCTATTATCATTATGCGTTATAGTAAATAATATTAATCACCGCATTCATTTATTAGATTTTATTTTTTTCAACGTAATCAGTGCGATATTTTACGTTTGAAGTGAGATTCAAAACAAACCGAACATAGCTTTATAATATAGTTAATTGCTGCCTTAGTTTGCTATTAATAAATATTGAAATGTGCATTGTTATTAAGTGCTATATCAGTATTTAGTTCAAAAGTAATCTTGGGTCAGTCCTAGTTCTATCTTATTCATTCAAATGACGTCATTTTTCATTTTTTGATGATCTGTTTTACAAATTCTTATGACGTCATCATTTTTTGTCATTTTTTACAATTTCAAATAGGACGTCACTTGGCGTTGAGGTTTAAACATATTCGGATGTGTCTACATATTGTGTTGCAAATGTCTGGTTATGCAATGTATTTCAGTTGTTTCCTGTAATTAGTTAATATTTCAGTTCTATCATGTACAGCTTTTGTTTATTAATTTTATAAATTTACTGTTTGCAACAGTATAAATTATTCTAAATGATAAGGATGTTCTGGTAACTAACAGAAAACCCTGGCCGTTTTTGGCACAACTTTTTTTATCTTTTGGTCCTCGATGCTGTTCGACTTTGTGCTTGTTTCGGCTTTCAAACTTTTGTATCTGGGCATCACTAATAGATCTTGTGTGGATAAAATGCACTTCTGGCGTATTAAAATTTTCAACTTGTTGCCTTTTGTTGGCTGTTGTTCGTGTGTCAATTGTATTCTCCAATTTATTTATATTGTAGTCCTGTAGTGTTGAGTTGTCATCTTAATGTTATATTTCACATGGCTATAAAAGGGGAGGTTTGGCATGCCACAAAACCAGGTTCAACCCGCCATTTTTTTTCTTTAAAAATGTCCTGTACCAAGTCAGGAATATGGCCATTGTTATATTATAGTTCGTTTCTGTATGTGTTACATTTTAACGTTACGTCGTTTGTTTTCTCTTATTTTTGAGTGTAAATTCACATTGCGATAAGACGTGTCACGGTACTTGTCTATCCCAAATTCATGTATTTGGTTTTGATGTTATATTTGTTATTCTCGTGGAATTTTGTCTGTTGCTTGGTCCGTTTCTGTGTGTGTTACATTGCAGTGTTGTGTCGTTGTTCTCCTCTTATATTTAATGAGTTTCCCTCAGTTTTAGTTTGTTACCCCGATTTTGTTTTTTGTCCATGGATTTATGAGTTTGAACATCGGTATACTACTGTTGCCTTTATTTAAGATTCATTCGAGTACTCGAGTACTCGCGAGTATCATGACCGAGTATCCGAGTATTAAATTTTAGATCTTTTGACATCACTATAATAAACAGATGTTTAGACAATATGTTTGTCTCCAGATCAGCTGGAAATATTCAAATTCAAAAGTATTTCAGATCAAATTGAAATATACCATCATGTTGCAAATTATATATATGCCTTTAACAAAACCATTAAATACTAAGTGTCTGAAGTATCTGGAGTGCCAAAATTATTTTACTTAAATAGATAATCGGAAACCACGAGGAATTTTCAACAGGATAGTATTGCGGAATGGAATAAAATGTATCTTTGTGGAGTTTTAAGTCGAATATAATTGTCACTGGGGAAATAAAAGGCCTTGATATACAGTTTGGGATATATAAACTAGACATTTTGTCGATAGCAATTCAACTAGATTGTTTTAGTTGATCATGAAATTGTATCTTCTCTTATCTAAACGCCGCATCTAATATACCGTCTCTGAAGATATGATTTTAATGAAATTTATAAAAAATGAATCTCTAATAATAAGGTAAAATCAGACTTTACAAGCCATGTTTTGTGGTAATAAATTGTTTTGCTTTTCTAAAGAATACACAGTTTGATGAAACCGAAATAACGCATTGTAACATGTTGACAGGTTATCTTTTTGTTTTTTAACAGAACAAGATTTAAAACTTGTACACTTGTCTATTAGTAAGGTTAACAGGTAACATACACAAGTTAGAAATATTTCCAATAAGAAATATCCATCGTTTTGACTGTGACTTAATTATTATATTGCATGTTATAGCATGGCGAATAAATGTTGAAATTTGATCTAGGGTTTTAATCTTGATTTCTAAACGTGTTATCTCATCAGTTACACGTAAAAGAGAAAACAAAACATGTTTTTCTTTGCATGCCTTCTTAATATATCAAATCAAAGCATAAATGAAATATTTCGATACAGAATATATATTTTCATGTGCTTAAACAATTTACTAGTATTCCATTCATATACTAAGAGTTTTTTTTTTTAATAAAAATACACTTATAATATCAGCTGCTTTTCTTAACGGTCTTCAGAAAAAAAATATTTCCTTGAACACTAGACAATTCCAAACTAAAAGACAAATTGAAAGCGTTGGTATTGCTTTGTTTCGTAAAAAAGAATGGCCAACGAAGATACAAGTATCTTGTCTTAGGAAGGGATAAATCCTACTTTGTAAAGAATCATTCTGCTTCAAACAAAAAATTCTCTGAAACTGACATTATCAAAGATGCTTTATTTCTTGATTGACAAGATATTTGTTACGTTCGGAGGACGCGTTTTTCAACAGACTATCTGCATTCCAATGGGAACGAATTGTGCCCTCTTCTTGCCGACTTGTTTCTTTATTACTATGAGGCTGACTTCATACAGGAACTTCTTAGGAAGAAAGATAAGAAGTTAGCAATATCCTTCAACTCTACTTTCCGCTATATAGATGATGTTCTTTCACTAAGTAATTCAAAATTTGGTGACTATGTCAAACGCATCTATCCCATTGAACTAGAGATAAAGAATACAACAGATACAAATAAGTCGGCCTCATATCTTGACTTACATCTAGACATTGACAATGAAGGTCGATTGAAAACAAAACTTTACGACAAAAGAGATTATTTCAGCTTTTCAATTGTGAACTTTCCATTTCTAAGTAGCAACATTCCAGCAGCACCTGCATACGATGTATATATCTCCCAATTGATACGATATTCCCGTGCTTGCATTTCCTATCATGATTTTCTTGATAGAGGGTTGTTGCTCACAAGGAAGCTATCAAATCAAGAGTTCCAAATGATGAAGTTGAAATCATCTGTTAGTAAATTTTACGGAGGCCATCACGAGTTGGTTGACCGTTATGGAATAACCGTTTCACAAATGATATCGGATATGTTCTTTACGTCGTAACTACAACACCTTCCCTTTCATAAATGTGACCTACCGAATTAGACTATTAACCGGATGTGTTATCTCATAAGCAACACGACGGGTGCCACATGTGGAACAGGATTTGCTTACTCTTCCGGAGCAACTGAGATCACCCCTAGTTTTTGGTGGGGTTCGTGTTGTTTATTCTTACGTTTTCTATGTTGCGCCATGTGTACTATTTTTTGTCTGTTTGTCCTTTTCATTTTTAGCCATGGCGTTGTCAGTTTATGTTTCGATATATGAGTTTGACTGTCCCTCTGGTATCTTTCGTCCCTCTTTTAGAAAACAATAATATCGATTGTGATTTGAGATACCGACACTTCAATTCATATGGTGACCTTAACCCTTATTGTGTGTCAATTGTAATAGTTATTACTCATTAATTTGACTAAGCATCAATTTTGCTTTTTGTCCGAAATACTTTCGTTAATCTACGGAATGCTCTTAACTAAATATATAACAGCTTAGGGTGTATAAACATGAAAAATACGCAATAACATTTATGACAAAGACAGGCATTGGATTGACAATAACAGAATCGCACGAAATGTCAACGAAATACATATTGTGCCCCGACAGGGATAGTAGTTCCTGTTTTCACAACACCGCCAATCATTAAAAAAACTAGGCGCCACAGTCAGCAGTAATTTTTAACATTTTAAAAACTCGTCTATCCAGTTTTTTGGCATACGTTTATGTTAATATGGAAATGGACAACGCATGTTGTTGCAAAATGGCTATGCAGATTTTGATTACATCGATAAATTACTTTATTTTGAATCAGGCGGCAAAGCTAAAATAAAATCATGTATGGGCTTCAGTCTCCACAAGGATGTTACATTAATTGGAATTATGATAAATTCCATCCGATAAAAGAAAAAGATACATATATCAGTTATGTTTTGTGCGGATAACTAGATTCTACCTTTAAATCAATTATAAAGGAATGACAAAAAACAATTGATAATTGCTAAAATGCGTTCTTTTCATTTAATCTACTCGCAAAAATGTATATATCAGGACAGGCAGTAAAAAAACTATAAAAAAAAACTTAAAAATGCCAATTTGAAAACTGTATTATTTCGTATCATCCCTTGTCAACATAGATTTAAATTTACGACTAAGTGTTTAAAATATTGCTAACATTAAAGATTTTAGAATTTGTTTATTTTCTGTGCAATTGGTTTGGCCTTCCACCTGTTTTAATTCTCACTGAAACAAAACTTGCGTATTGAGAAATAAATTATAAGTCTTCGATAATGTTTTAACATCACTTGATCACTTCTTTTGCAATAAAATCTCCAGCCAAGTTATCAGAATTGTGTTGACATCACTGATACGATCATTTTGTTAATTTACTGTAAACAATTCTAAATATTCTACCCAGTCATAGATTACCTAAATTCTACTTTACAATTTTGTTTTGAAATTTGACGTTCTTGAAGGAGCACATGTCTTACTTAACTATCATCAGTATCATACTTTAATAGAAAGGTATTATACACGATGTTAACAGAGACAAACACCGTTGTAATGCTGAGTTTACACGTAATTCGAATTCGATTCACATTAACTAATTTGAACTAGTTTAATTCGCATTCGGAACGTTTCACTTCCTAACGTCAATTCTAATTCGAATTACAATTGCGCATCAAACTGCTTTACTGTCCTAACGACGTTAACTTTTAATTCGTATTAACAAAAACGTGTTTCTTATGCGAATTAACTAATTCGCTTTAGCCAATTCGAGTCAATTCGAATTAAAAAAGAAGAGTGAGTGTGTGAACGCTATTAGCGAAGTCGATTCGAATTCAATTCGAATTAAATGTACGTGTGAACGAGGCGTAACAGTTAATTTGATAAAAAAAAAATCATACATTTTTTACTTGACATTTTGTACATAATGTAGAATATGTATGACTTAAACAGATCATAGTAAAGCATTGTTTAATGAATTATGAGTGGTGATATAAGTTGTTGGCTAAGGGTTTAAATACATATCATGTTGTTTTGTTAACTGCAGCTCTTTCATATTGTTATAATTGAATTGCAAAACTATTAAAATGTATTTAAAAGTCACGGATAATTGTCCCATTGAAAGGATATTGAATTTATTAGACGTACAAAACATTTCATTGGATTAATTGATACTTAAATGACAAATGTAATACCAACTCGCGCTTAAAAAGTGGTATTAAAGAAATAAAAAGTTTTTCTTTATTACAACCAAACGTCATGGCGTACATAACAAGTGCAGACTAAACAATAAATGTTAAGTGTGGATACCTAAACACACCATTATTCATAACTTAAAGACGTCTAGAGGTCAATATAAGTCTTCACCAATAGACAGTTATCGATACAATATCAGAAGTTAATCATAAAAAGTTATTATATTTAGAATCGAAATATGGTAGAATAAAATATTGGTATCGATGACAAGTCATTGTTATTAACATGACTACATGTGATGATAGAGCACGTTTCATGTTTACAACCATATTTTTTTAAAGTATTGCTTATAACTAATATGGAATGTTTTATCTGATTATCTTGCGTAATGGGGATGAAAATTTAATCCTCTTTACTTGCATGTATGAGCTGTTTTTTCATCGATTGCACTGTAAGTAGGTCAGAAATGACAATATGGAATTGAATAACAAAAAGGTATTTTAGAGAGGTGACTACAAGACACCGGTCATATAAAAGAATTAAATGTCTATGCTAAAATTTAATAATTTAACAAAACTTATTCAAAATTTCTAGTTCAGAAAAATACCAGTCCTGTTCTTTATTTATTCCAGAAAAACAATCTAAAAACAAAAATACCGAACTTGATATTAAATTGAAAGATATATCATACACAATCCTTAAATAAATATACTGTAAACCAACTAATTTTCGCGAGCGATTTATTTTCGCGACATTCGCCAGTACAAAAATAACGCGAATATAAATAGTCGCGAATATGTACAATTTGGATCTATACCTATTTAACTACATCAACATGATCAAGCAAATTTGAAAATCGCGAAATTAAATCGCCGCGAAAAGTGTTAGTAAGGAGTAAACGCGAAATAAAGTATCCGCGAAAATAAGTTGGTTTACAGTATATGGTGATATTAGCCTTGATATATAGCACTGACGATTTATTCATGACATTTAATCGAAAAAATTCTATTCCATTGTTTTAGTTTATTGAGACTTTATTTCATTTTCCATCTGAAAGCCTTGGTTAATAAAATCTCCTCAGGGGATATTGAATTAATTGGATTTATTATAAATTGCATCTGATAAAAGATAAAAGCATACTAATATCAGCTATGTTTTGAGTTGATGAATATTTTTTTTTATTTAAGGAATGACTAAATGTACGAATTGTTGCTTGATTAAACACGTTTCCTGCATTCAAATGAAGCATCACTACGTATATGGTTGCCATTGATAGAACTGTTCATTAAAGACTAAGAGATAAGGAGATAAAGAACGACAAATAATATTAGTTACATGGTGTGTTAGTGACATAATACGGTATATATGGGGTCAGTAAATTCCATATGAGGTGAGAGCGAAACTCGAATCTACTGACCCCATATATATCGTATTAGGTCACTAGTACACAGTGTAACGAATTTACCTTACCGATTATCTTCACATGTGGTATTTAGACTAGCGTCCAATCAAAATGATTTAAAAGACGTCAATATTTAGTTTTAACATGATTAAGAGTCCACTTCCATTTGTTATTCAAATTCAAATTCAAATTCAAATCTTTATTGCCATAAAACTACATGTATATAGTATGTCACACAACCTAACAAAATGAACAAGATCATTAATATACACAATAAAAGTAAATATTTTAAGAGTCCCCTGTCCTCAGTTCTAAAGACTGCTTTAAAAAGGATCCTAGCTTATTTACCTGAATGCGTGAAATTGGGTTGAGTATATATGTTATTTTATCTATGTCATTTATTTTTTTTTTAGTGGATATTCTCATTTATCAAAAAATCAAAATAAACTTTTATAAAATGTATTACATTTGTATAAGAAATGTAAATTTTGCAAAAGAGGAACGAAAGATACCAAAGGAACAGTCAAACTCATAAATCTAAAACAAACTGACAACGCCATGGCAAAAAATGAAAAAGACAAACTTTTCCTTTTTTGAATTATTCTAAGAATATTTTTGTTAATACGTTATTCCCTCCATGTATCTTGTTAGTGATGTTTTACTGAATATAATATAGATACTCCATGTACGTATCACTGACATTGTATTTGCATGTCTATAATTCAGATTTATCTAGTCAAAAATCGAATTTTTATTGTTGAATCAACATCAAGTTGAAAACATGCATTATGAAAATAAAAAAATAAAAATACTCTGGTATTAATTCCTCTCCCAAGAAATTCATATCATTTAGTTAACTATTTTAAAGTCTCAATTTGACAAAGTCGTTATATCATCATTAGTGTATAAGTTGTGTAGTGGAAACAGTATAACGAAATATTTACTTCTTAAAAGTAAGGAACTAAAACAGTTCTAACTATACAAGTTTTTGGTGGGGTTCGTGTTTGTTAGTCTTTAGTTTTGTATGTTATGCCATGTGTACTATTATTTGTCTGTTTGTCTGTTTAAGTTTAGCCATGGCGTTGTTAGTTTATTTTCGATCTATGAATTTGACTGTACCTCTGGTATCTTTCGCCACTTGTCTATAGACAATGTTGGTCTTAAACATATACAAATTAGTTCTACGTTTTGTTTTGTGTAACAAAAAATGTTAATAATTTTTTTGACATTCTATTTGTCTTTTAATCCTTTCTTGTCTCAAATTATCACAAAAACAATCACTGAATCAATATCAACTTTGTATATTCCCCACAAATAACCATTTTGAATAATTTCGACGTATTTATAATATTTATTCCTCAAGAGATTAAAACATTATTACAGGACTCGTAATTTTGTAATGCCGTTATATCAACATAACATCATTAGATCTACAAGTCAAAAGTAAACATTACAAAATAGCCAAATAGTCGTCCATAGTCATTTCTGGTATGTAAAATGATAAGTTGTCAATGAAATAGATGACATGTGAAATAAACACCTGGCTCATAATTGCAGGACTTTAATTGATTCTAGTATTTGACTTGAATGGATTGACACGGAAACTGTTGGCTAAGATACCCGACCACGTTGTATATTCGAATAACAGGTGATATTTGCATAGCAGGAGACATGTACATTTGTACTCTGTCGACACAAGTTGCCCGTCTCCTCTTAGATTCCTTCTATTCTGGTTTCCATCTTGATCTGTATTTGAATTAACAGGGTTTGAATTAAGGTTAACCTCTGCCTCTAATTTAATCTCTTGAATGGTGAACTGCAACTCAAAAGTTCGAAGTTGACAAGAGGACAAGTAAAACTACTGCGTTTTTCAATAATACATCATTTGTATCTTATCGTCGTCATACGTCATATTTTGGGAAAAAAGTCCGATGAACGGAGAAGATTGATGTGTTTAGAATAATGACGATATATTTTTTTGTATACTTTTTTCCAAACTATTGTCTACTTGAACTTATTCTGAATCCAATAATTTATCGTTCAAAACGTGTATTTGTATCAATTATACTCATTGCCGATATATTCTAAGGAGGTATTTAAAAGATGACTGATTTTCCTTATTTGATTGCTACGCAAACTATTTTACATCTAACTTCATATCTTTAGGAAATTAAGGTTTACCAGAAAGATGTAATATTAACATAAACAGGATGCAATAGAAGTAACAAGAAATACAATTATCAGCATTGACTTTGTTATGACATCGATTTAACAATGATCGAAGTAATTCATATTATTGAGATTAATCTACGACCTGCATTCATATTATGATATTGACTATCGTCTCGATAATAACGATAAAAGTGACCGATTATCGGGGAAAAGAACAGTTGCTGACACTAAGACTAATAAAACAATAGATATAATTCATGTAGTTTATCATTTCAAAGAACTTGTTTGCTATATAACTGAGAGGGAATATAAGAGTATATTACGTTTGGTCGTTGATCAAAGGTTAGGGGGATTATTGAGATCTAAAGCGAACTTGTCTAATCCCGCATGCATTCCGACTCAGGGATATTTACAGGTAACATAATTCATTGAAACTTATTGATTACGGAAGACTAAATGTGAGAAGATGTAGGGTATATTTCAATGAAACAGCAACCAAAAAGTAAAATGTAAAAAAAAGAACATTTGTTTGAACTCAAGTACAAAATAGATGTGAAAAAATACAGTATTGAAGTCGACACAACAAGAACAACCATTATATCTACAAAACTGGTGGTATAAGTTATGTCAACAGATCACGTGCTTGCTGTCAGTAAGACCTACATTTGTAATAATGTCTCCAAGACAAATATGTCCGGTCAACATATAATTGTGATTTTATTAATTCAAATAAAGGGGGTTTCAGCTTTAATGTACATCACGAAAACGACATATTTGCTAATTTTAAAAAATCAATAACGGTAAAATGGTATATTTTACGATCAATATTTGGGACTCCCTGGTAATTTTTTTTTAGTAATATTTCATTTACAATATACAACAAGAATATTTTGATAGTAAACATTGGACTTTAACTTCTTTTAAAAGAGGGACGAAAGATACCAAAGGGACAGTCAAACTCATAATCTAAAACAAACTGACAACGCCATGGCTAAAAATGAAAATACAAACTTTTCCTTTTTTTTCTTTTTTAAAAACAACAGTTTACACGACACAACATAGAAAACTAAAGAATAAACAACACGAACCCCACCACAAAACTAGGGGTGATCTCAGGTGCTCCGGAAGGGTAAGCAGATCCTTCTCCACATCCGGCACCCGTCGTGTTGTTTATGTGATAACAAATCTGGTAAATAGTCTAATTCGGTAGGTCACATTGGGCGTAATGCTGTGCGCTTTTATTTCTACATTGGCTAGTTGTATAAGGGGAGGGGTTGGGATCTTACTAAACATGATTAACACGTCGATGATTGCACTTGTCCACAGTCAGAAGCCTCTTATAAGCAAACCTTGTATCGTCGGTGAATTACTCTTTCTTTAATTTATAGATTGATGATATCATGCATATATTAAAGTATATCAATTTTAGATTTTCAGTATCACCCTCACCCCCGCACCCCACCCCACCCCTCATTCCCTATGTTTTTTAAAGTTTATATCAAATTAATATAATCATATTTGTGGTTTACTGATTGCAATTATCTTAAAATAAATAAAACAAATATTACTGACTTGAGCAAGAAACCAACATCCGAATCATCACATCTTTCGATAATAGTATATCTTTTGTAAAATAGATTCGGCAGACATAAACGGCATATGAAAACTTACAACGACATGGCTAAAACCAAAAGGCAAACACAGACTACAAAAACATAGTTTCATATTGTCACCACCGCAATCTTAACAAACAAAGGGCTTCCAGATTCTTCTTCGTACATGCCACCCCCCCCCCCCCTTCATCGTGGAAAAATTCGAAAGGACCAGAAACTGACTACAAAACACAATTTCAGACTGTTAGCAAAGCGAACATTTTATCTATAAAAAAAGTACTAACTTTTGCCCTTAAAATGCTAGCAGTACTTCCTTAAGAGAAATGTTTGATAATATGACAACCAATCATTAAAACCTGCATTTAATTCATGTGATGATGAAAGGGTTATTACTATATTTCAGCTGTATTTGTTACAGAGTATAAAAGAACACTGCGTTTTAAGAGGCGAATTTCATTGAATATTCCTAACAAAGCAAATGCATCTTTGGAAACTTTGGAAACACGTTGATTGTCACCCCTTATCAACCTTTAAACTAGAAATGAACAAAATGCAATAGTTTGGTATGTGTTCCATTAGCAATCCTCTATTTCTTTATATCTATTGATTCGTGGGTGTAAAAAAAAGTATGCACCTCTTGGCAAGTGTGATTGGGTAAGTTGGTACATACATCTAGAATCAGCATTGTATCTTAAATAAGATCATTTGACAATATTTCTTGTGTCATAAAACATATACAGCAATAACTCATTGAATATAACACTTACTAATATAGTACGTCAAATGCTTGTTTGGTCTAAATAAGACTCATCATAGACGCTCACATCAATACATTTGAAGAGCATATCACTGCAAAGTTCAATTAAAATATAGGTTATAGGTCTTTTAGTGGTCATAAAGGACTTCAATGTTTGTCGTATTTATTTCCTGGTTTCACTTGTTTTGATTCAAACGTTACTGATAATGATTAAATATAGATAAGCGCTTTAGATCCATGAAATATTAAAAACCCAACATTTTAACGGTATGAAAATACTGGGTCGAGTGCATATCATGACGATAAAAGTCAGTTACACAGTTCGAAAATTTACTTTGATATCTAAAGTAAAACTCAATCACAGCAAAATTCTTTTTTTGGATGAATAAGATTTCATCAGCCCAAAGTTCTTTACATTTAGAAGTTCTTCGAACAATGTCTTAACACAAAGGGTCGTTTACAACGCAAGTATTAAAAAGGCAAAATAAAACAACTTTTAACAAAATATTACACGGAAACTAAACACCAACCAATGAAACTTGAAGTGGATATTCGTGTTAAAAGGGGAACATGTTTAAGTATTTTCATGAGCTATATTACTACTATTTATTTGTTAATTATCAGATATTTAAGAAATAATTCATGGGGCTTGGATATATCGTCATTGTACTTCGGCTTGTCCCTTTATGACAAATATGTTACCCTGAGCGACTCTAGGCCCATGAATCATTCCGATTCTAATAGGGCAAATACGGCAATTGTTTTGGATCAAAGTGCTCAAGGTGAAGGCATTATTTGCTTCTCCCATAAATATCCGTACTACTAAAATTGACGTATAAGAAAGGATCAAACTGAATAAGTAACATGCTTAAAGTATTTACTGTAACAGATCTGTTCGGTTGAATCTGAATGATTATTGTACTTATATGTCTTTATTTATACAGCAAATGGATTATATAACCCATTTTAGCAACGATTGTTTACGTTTCCTTGTTGTGACGATTTTCTGATTCAGAAGCGTGTATTTCCCCGTAAAATGCTTATATTCCGACGTTCTTGTTCTATGACGTCCGGTAGCTAATTCATAAGAAAGGATATGACGTGAGAGTACGATCTGAATAGCCCAAACAATATATCCATATTTTACCAATGTGTACTGAAAGACGTCATGTTAGAATTGTTTTTTAGATGAAACCAACAGATCAGAAACAGGCTATTGACAACTTACAGTGGCTAGTATATCAAAATACCCGGATGTCATCGACAAAGCAGAACAAACGGACGACAGTTTATCTTCTTGTACTTTAGATACATCAGACGACGGAGGTTTATATAGGTTAATGACCACCCATGAAATATATTAAAAGATCACATAATCTAAGATTAAAAATAACGGATCTTTTCGTATATTTGTTACCAAAACGTTATGACAAACATCTCGCATTTGTGTGTTACCCTATTCCAAAATAAGGAAAATTAACCATAATAGTGTATACAGTTAACGATTAAAAAAAAAATAATAAAAATTGTTATAAATCTTTCTTTTTATAATTGATCATTTGTCTCTTTTTTGCAGAACTTGAATATATGATAAAGATATTTTAACATGCCTGGGTAGTGTTTTGTCGTTTTGTTTTTGGTTTTTTGACTGTAGTTGCAGTTTTGCTTCTACTCATGAGTTTGAATTTACCCTTGGTATCTTCTTGCTTTTTTTAAACATTTCGTTATGCAGATACTCAAAGTTCAGTTGGATAATTTTCAATGTCTTTAGGGAAATTGCAGTGTTCATGATGAGCCAAACGGTGTTTGCCAATTATATAACAAGTCAGAATTGGGCGTTCAACTTTAATTTTTTATTGTTTCTATTTCTCCTCAAACACTAAATAAAAAAGCTTGTCATTTTTCAATTGATAACTTTAAAATTTTTCAGCTCAATAACCTTTGTTTACTCTATTATTTATTGTTTTGTTAATTAGAAAATAAATCATGTTAGTGTGTCCTAATGACGCAATTATCCTTATCATTTGACATTTCCTCATGGTGTATGCAACGTATTTAACGTGTTAAAAGTGCGATTTGTGCAGTTGCAACCTGATTGCTGATTTTTTTCTTTCTTTTACTAGTAATAGAAATCATGTCTTCTCTGTAAAAGCACATCACGATTTTTAAATCGTTTTTAATTTGGACTTTTGTTTCGTGATATTCCTTTGTTAAATACCGAAATTTTCTAGTCTAATCCTAATCTCTTATCATTTTTATAAGAATACAAGTAAGAAGATTAAAAGGTTATTAAAACATGTTAAATTGAAACGAAAAAGAGATTAAAAGATTAATACGTTTAGAGAATTATTTGTACATTTCTAATCGATATAAACATGTACTGTGCGGTCTTCTCTAGAACTATTAAACATTTTGTACTAAATTCAAAAAAAATGTCTTCAATATCATCATCAGATTACTTTAAACATAATTCGGGAAAATTTAAATCTTTATGAACCAATACAACACCAGTTAACCAAATAGAAATTTTGAAAAGGAACAGTCAAAAGTCAGCATAGACGTACATATCTTATATGGAATTCCGAGTTTAAGAATTCGAAAAAAATTAACAAACGCTACGATCATACCAGATTGTTACCAAAATAAAAATCAATTTGGAAGCATGTTTCAGTTTGCCTATTCTTCCGCACTTAATGTCTTATGTAATCTATACATTATACACCTGATTCCAGATATGTATATATATAATTGTAATTCATAAAGGTTTTTTATTTAGGTTTTTGTGTTCATTATTAAGTTTTTTATGTTTTTGTGATCTTGTTTGTTTTCTCTTTTTTTTCGTTTTTCTCCCTGACTTTGACAATTTTGTTTACAAATTTTGAATTCCCCTTAAGAACTTCAGACTTTTTTTCATCACGTTAAATTTATAATTTTACGTTCAGTTTTGTATAAATATCTTTGTGCCTTTCTAAAACTCAAAACAAATATCTCAGTTAAAATAGGTCAAAATCTGACCTTTGGGTATGACGTAGCTATACCTTGCTATAAATACTGCGGCTTTTACCTATACCAATAATATTATTTTCCGTGCAGCGAAGTGTCTAACTAATTTTAATCTGCGACGATGTCCAGTATTTTAAGATTTTGTAACACTGTGAACGTTATATTAAGTCTGATTAAGTTTGACCCCATTTTTTCTAACTTAAAGTACATGTTTTTGTTTCAATCGTGATTGGATTTCTATAGACGATTAAGGCACTATAATGCAATGATAAAAGTGCAGCCATGTAAAGTACAAATATAATATGATGATAAATAGTATGCACAATACAAGAGGCTCGTTCTTAACTTAATAATATCAAATTATCATACATTTTGAATTAATTAAAAAGAACCCATTACATTGTGTGTTTGCAGTTAAAAGATAAAATTATTACATTTAGTTTCAGAAGATGACAAACAAGAGTAACTAGACATTGATGATTCAGTTAGTTCAAGTGACCATAGCACGGAGATAGAAGTTGGAGAGGGAGAAGAAGAAGAAGCTTTTTTGAATATATTAAAAAATAAATTATTATCATGGAAAAAACACTTCATTAATAATTTTGAATGAGATATTAACATCACAAACGAGTGCAAACATTGCAATTCACCTTTATTCAATAGAAGAAATTAGTAAAATCATTTTTAAACGAACAAACGGATACAATATATTGAAGGAATGACATGAACTTCAGAGAGATTGAGACAATTTACATACACAAGGCCTTTGATTTTCTCATTTGAATTGTTTCATGTCGAAGCCTTTCATAACATGCATAGATTACTAATATGCAGTATTGCTTTGATACTTCATTGGGATTCTGTATAAAGTTGGATTAATGACAATAAAAAGAAAAATATCAAAAATACAAGGAAAATATTCAAAACGGATAGTTCATTACTACGTGACTAAACCAAAAGCTGAAAAATATCAAACAAATGGAAAACAACGGTCATATTCCCACTTTGGTGCAGACATGTCTACATTAAGAAAAGGTTCCTTTCACCATCATTCCATATCTAAAAATAGATAGAAAAATTAATCATACCAACAGCTAACAAGCGATCGGCATTGATGAAACGAAACGCGCGTATGCCGCAAACAATTTTAAATATTTTAAAATCAGGGTTGTATGAAAACACAATTCAATTATGAACAGGTTTCATGTCTCCACAAGTATGTGAAATTAATTGATTCGGGCATATAACTAGCTTTTGTCTTAAAAGCAATTAGAAAAGAGTGAGTAAAAATAAATGAAGGTCGATAAAATATTTGCCTTTTGCAGGTTTTGTTTGAATGAATCATCTTCACGAATATCAGGACAGGCATTAATACATATTTTAAATGAAATAAAAAAATCAATATATGCAGAAAAAAAGGGAAGAAAGATACCAGAGTTACATTCAAACTCAATGATTGAAAATAAACTGACAACGCTATGGCTAAAAACTAAAAAGACAAGCAATAATACAGGAGACAAAACATAGAAAACTGTATGATTTTTTTATCATTTTTGCTTCAACACAGATTAACATTTACAACTGACGGTTTAAAATGGGAAATTAAATTTCTCAGATTATTTGAAAAAATTCAAGAGAATATTTGAATTTTGTTTGTTTTGTGGTGCAAATTATTTGGCCTTGCACCTGTTTTATTTCCAGCGCCAATTATGAGCTTACGGAGACGAAACAATCGTGTAGGGAAATAACGTGTGAACCTTAAACTTGTTTTCTTGATCAGATTTTATAATCAAGCGGTCACTACTTCTTCCGCAAATGTATGACCAATCAAGTTGTCAATATGTAATAACAAAACTACCAAACATTAGATTCAAAGATATGTCATAAACAATCCTTGTAGAAATATGTATGGCGATATTAGCCTTGATATATAACACTGAATATATCATAGAACATTTTATCGATAAGATAATATTCCAATGTTTCAGTTTATTGAGAAATTATATCATTTTTCAACTGAAAGCCATGGCTAATAAAGTTTTCTCAAGGGATATTAAATTAATTTGATTTATAATAAATTCTATCTAATAAGATAAAAGCATATTAATATAAGCCATGTTTTGTGTTGATGAATATTTTTTAATTAGAAATGACTAGAAATACGAATTGTTTCTTAATGAAACACATATCCGGCATTTAGATGAAACACCACAACGTTTTTGGCTGCCATTGAGAAAAATGTCCACTAAAAAAGAACAGACAAGGATATAGACAAAGACCAAATAGTTAGTGTTTCAGAAAGAAAAGCATATGTATTACAGTTATATGCGAAAGAAAAAATGTGCCACTAATGACTACCGTCAGGAAATGTTGCACTTTTTATTACCACAACAAGTACCCATTCACAATGAAAATTCGTTAGGATTGTTGATTTAAACGAATGATTGTGTCAGGTTGTACAGACTTTTGACCTTTTTGAATTGACTTGTAAAATAAAAATATATCATAAGGTTTTACGCCGTTTATGATAATATTTTCGAAAACTCTGCATCCATGTTTCCTAAAAGATTAAGATTTAACTTTCTCTTAAGTTTGTAATGTCGTTATTTTAACGTTACAACATTATATGTATAAGTCAAATAGAAACATAACTTGATGGCAAATTGGGATATGTAAATAAGGAACAGAATACATTGCAAACTATTGACAAAATTAAGCTTAAACATATACAAATGATTGTGTCGTTCATATTCATTTCTTGAATGTTAAAAACTATGTCAAGCTGTCAATATAAATACAGAACATAAGATATAGACTTGTCACGTGTCCTAAATGCATGGACTATAATTGATTTTTGTATTTGATGTCTTGGATTTACCCTAAAACTATTGGCAAAGATACCTCAACGCTTTTTCCGATTCTAATGACGGATAAAATGTGTATTGCAGGAGACGCAAACTCTGTCAACACAAGTTATCGTGCTCCTTTATTGTGTCATACAAGTCTTTCTATTCTGGTTTGTTATCTTGATATGTATCTTTTTGGGGATTTGATGATTTTTAAAATTGATGAAAATCTCTGCCGCATATAATTGAAAAATGGAGCAGATCCTTTTGTATCCTCAAAACGGTATATTCTTCGTAAACTTTTTGTCTAACCTTTCGCGTTTTAATGTGTTTTACTTAATTCAACAATGTGCAATAATTCATCATTTGAAACATTTGTTTGCATCAATGTACCTATAGTCAGTATATTCCCAAAAGGGTTTATAAGACGGCTGATCTTATTCCTAACTCAATTGCTTTACATACTAATATTGTCTAATTATATCTTGACTCTATATCGATAGGAAATTATGGGTTACCAGAAAGCTCCAGTATTAATATAAACAGGATCCAATAGAAGTTGGTAGAAATGCAATTATTATCTTTGACTCTGTTATGACATCGATTTAACAATGGTCATTCACTGCTAAACAACGAATAACCTGCAACGCAAGTTCATATTAAGAAAATGAGTATCGTCTAGATAATAACTTTATAAATGACCGAAACTCAAGGGAAAATAAAGAGCTATAGACAAAACGACTAACAAAACAACAGAGATCATTCAGGTTATGCATTACTTCAAAGAACGTGTCTGCTACATGTATGTTACTAAGCGATTATGCAAGAGTAG
The DNA here is from genome assembly GCF_965363235.1 of Mytilus galloprovincialis. Lineage (NCBI taxonomy): Eukaryota > Metazoa > Mollusca > Bivalvia > Mytilida > Mytilidae > Mytilus > Mytilus galloprovincialis. Next base: position 16,415,652 of record NC_134846.1, read on the forward strand.
GAATAACAGAAAGGAAAACATTTGTCAGAAAAACGACACATTACGACACTGAACAGACACAACAGTCATACGAAGATGAAATAGAAAATTCAAAATTGAGCAAAAAAAAGTTGAATTTAAAATTTATCAGAACGGTAAGTAATTTCCGCTATGCAAATGAAATCTGTTGCATTTCTGCATAGAAAGGAAAAGATGGAAATGAGTCGCAGTCGGTGAAATCATATACAGAAGAAAAGGTTGTGTCTTTGACATATCGCACATGCATTGTCACCTGTGACACAAATTATACATAGAAGTTAGCCTCATGCATCTGTATGCATACAAGGGTATCTGTTTTCCACCTGATATTTGAGGTAAGGAAACAAGCATCATTCTGTAAAGTTCCAACGAAAAGACACATGACAGATAAACATCATAATGTAGTAAGAATGAATGCTGTTTGATCTTTTTCATCCACCAATACCGTTTTTTTTTTAATAAATTATTATATACATTTCTGAAAAAAGTAAATCAGACAGACTATTTTTGTTAGCTAAAGTATTTATTTCTAAAATTCTTAAATTATTCTAGATTAATCAAAAACAAGAAGCATGCAAATCCCAGTAAAGTCTTAATAAGTTATGGAGGTTTACGATCATAAGATTACATCGTTCCTTTACGAATATTTTGTTTTTATGTTTACTTCTCTTTGATGAACCTTACGTTTGATCATTAATGAAGGATTAAAGGGGGATGGTTGAGATATAAAGAAGCTTTCTAATCGGCCCACATGAACATGTTCATGTGTCTGAGACCATGGAAGAATTACGGCATATCTATTTTAATGATACTTAATGAGTTTTGATATTCCTGGGCTTTTATTCACCATCATGATTTCCTTGGTAGAGGATTACTGCTCACTAAGAGGTATTAAACCAAGAGTTTCAAATTGTGAAGTTGAAATGATTCCTTCGTAAATTTTACGGACGCCATCGATATTTGGTTAACTCTTATGATATATGCGTTTCACAGATGGTATCGGATATGTTTCTTATGTCGTAACTACAACCCGGTCTCTTTTCACGAATGTGACCTACCGAATTAGGCTATTTAGCGGTTTTGTAATAATATGAGCAACACGAAGGGTGTAACATGTGGAACAGGATCTCTCGGAGAACTTGAGATCGCCCACAGGTTATTGTGGGGTTCGTGTTGCTTATTCTTTATTTAGTTTTCTGTGTTGTGTCTTTTGTACTATTATTTGTTTGTTTGTCTTTTTCTTTTTAGTAATGGCGTTGACAGTTTTATTTATCTATGAGTTCAACTGACTATGTGGTACATTTCACCCACTTTGAAGACTACATGAAAAAAGACGTAGGGTATATGCCAATATGACCGCAATCAAAAACTAAAAACAACCATATGTTATGATATACTCAATATATGTTTGAATTCAAAACGTAGACGCAAAAAGAAATGCTGTACTGAAAGTAGAAACAATTAGAACTACGATGATATCTACAAAACTGACGGAATATATTATGACAACACATTGCATGATTATTGTCGATAAGGCTTAAACTTGAAGTAATTGTCTTGAAGACAATATCTCTGGTCATCATATAATTTTGTTTTTATTTTATTGTCAATAAAAAGGTTTTTTTTTAGCTAAATTTACATCACGAAAACTACATATTTGTTATTTCAAAAAGTGCAATAACGATGACATGGTATATTCACAATCAATAATTGGGCTCTTTGGTCACATTGTCTTGTTTTAGTAATACTGCATTAACAATTTACAACTAGAAAATTTTTATATAATTGACGTGTATATGGATTTTTTTTTATCAAAAATAGTCATTTGTCTACTCAAAATCTTTAGAAATATACTGCAGCCAAAATGCTGTCTTCCCGTATTACTATTTGACGAAAGTTTGTCTTAAGACACTGGCATTAACAACAAGGTCTCTAGTTAGCACAACGCAATCTCGAGGAGAAAACTGTTATGCAAGAAAAGATTAACAAACGTTACAACAATTATAAAGTTATTATTTTAACTAAACAATTGCAAAGCATCAAAGTTAATTAGAACCATAACTAACTAGTTTCCATGTGCTCTATGATTATGTTTTGACTGATTATTAAGGTCAGTTATTTCGGCAATAAAAGCGCAATAAAATTGTTATAAATGACACATTTTTGTCGAGTATATGTTATGGATTCGTAATTATTGTTAACAAACGTGCAAAGAGCCCTAAAATAGCATTGTTTCGACTCTTTTTGTTACATTATAATGCTAAGTCCGCCGTTTCATATGACAACAAACATATGCAGATGCTGATTGATTTGATATCTGTCATGTTACTTGTGATATAATTACTCGAAAAAAAAATCTAACAGTGTATGAAGAGTATGAAGATCTAAGGTATACGCAAATCGTACATACGTACTATAGCTGCAATCTTCTCTAACTCATTAAATCAGATGTCATGTACTTAACATGCTTAACTCAATAATAACACTCTTCATGCATTAAGTTTTGCTTTCAGCTTTTCCAATACCAGATTGATTGCTCATAAGATGTCACAACCACCAATGATTAAAACCTGCAATTAATGCATTTGATGATAAAGGGTTATTGCTACCTTTTATTTGTATTTGTCACAGAGCATACTAGAACACTTCGAGTAAAAAGGCCGATACCTTGATTATCTTTAACAATGTAAAAATCCCGTCTCTGGAAACCTCTTTAAAATGAGTTTATTTTCATCATTTGTCAACTTTAAAACAAGTTATGAGCAAAGCGCAGTGCTTTGGAGGTTTTCTAATAGCAATTGTCGATTTCTTTATTCATCCGTGGATGTAAAATAATTAATGCACTTCTTGACATGTGTAATTTTGTGAGTGTATTACACAAATTTGTTATGTAATGATACTTTATGCTGTTACTTCAACATTGAAATACAAAAAATCTCAAAACTTGATTGATTGAAACAGTTTATAATTGTATATAAAACGATAAAAACATATTGACGATGCAAATTCCACAACAACAGTAAATTCTTAAAAGAACCAACATGTTTAAAGAATTTTCAAAACCTCAAATTCTAAAACGCTATGCAACTTCTGGTTTTAGTGTAGCACATGGTGAATAATTAAGTTATTATATGTTACACAGTACGCTAAGTGAACACAAAAAACAGCAAAATAGTTTGACTAAAACAGCTTTTCCAAGTTACATGTTTTCATTATTGATCAAGGTTAAAGCAGTACTAAATTCGTTGAAGAGAAAGAAGGAAAATTCATGTATTACGATAAAGGGTCGTGTACAACGCATAAGAATAAAAAGACAAACAACACATGGTAAAACTTAAAAGACAACAAACATATTCAAAATATTTCTCGAAAACTGAAAACAAATAAATACAACTAAAAGATAAAAAACAGGTTATCGACAACTTGCAGTGGCTAGTATATCAAAAGACCCGGATGTCAACGACAAAGCAGAACAACCAGACGACAGTGTATCATCTTGTACTTTAGATTTATCAGACGACGGAGATTTGTATAGAATATTGACCTGTGTCGTAGATTTAAATACACAATAATCTTAGATATAGAATATCGAAACTTATCTCATATTTGTCACCAAAACATTATGTACACTAGTAACCTTGTCAAAACAATTATTATCGATTAAGTCCCATTTTAACAAAATGCTCGCTTCTGTGTGTTATAATATTCACAAATAAAGGAAATGTTACAGTAAACGTGTATGGATTAAAAATAGAAAAGAATAGAAAACGTGAATTTTTTTTTTTTTGATAATTGAACGTTTTTCTCTTTTCTGCAGAATTTAAATATGTGATAAAGATATTATAACATGTCTTTTCCATATTGGCCCTGGTATCATCCCTCGATCCATATCAGCCCTCGGATAAAGCCTCTGGTTGATATTAGAGTCTTGGGAAAATATCAGGCAATATGGAAAAGGACATGTTATAATCTATAAAAATTCAAAGAGTGACCGAGCAGTAAAGTCTTCCGAAATGTTCATTGCGCAGAATTGATTTATTTGTTTTTTTTCTTATCACAAGTTTTATATTTGTATTACTAGTATTAATATTAGAGTTTATGAAGGTATTTATAAAAAACATTAAAAGATATAGTATTTGTTATTGGTCATGCTGTTGTAACATAACAATATGACTAATAACAAATATTATCACATATTTTGTACTGATATGTACGTTTTTGTATGGCAAGTAATAGCCGGAAGTTAAGATTGGTTATCAGCCCTAGGGGCCAATATCAAAATCAGCCCTCGAAATCCATATCGATCCCCCGAGTTTAACTTCCGGTAACCTGTCAATTAAAAACTGTTTGTAAACAAGTTCAAATCAGCTAGACCATCAAGAGAGGTTTCTCACAGATCAAATGTCGATGCATGTGAATTCATATGAAAAATGAAAACACAATGAAAAGAAATTTTGAAAGTTACGAATCTGCTGTAGTAGAAGACAATGAAAAATCAAAAGTAGAAATCACAAAAGTTCCAGTAAAATTTTGACGTCATAAAGAATTTAGAAAATATATGACGCCACAATGGAAAAGTGATTGCTGCATGAAATCGAAATTTCAAGCGGAACATATTTCAAATCATAGTAGCGATATGGTGTATTCTTCCTCAGCATTAATTGGAAATGTAACACTTTAAGTCGTTTAATATTTACAATTCTGAGAATTAATATATTTATTGTTAATTATTTGCTGAACATTTCACAAAAATTTGTTTACTCACTGTGATACGAATATTAACAACTCATTGTTTTCGTTAAATGATTTTTTGAATTTTTGTTTAAAATATATAACATAATTTGGTATATCCTATCTTTTTTCTCTTGCTTGAAAATATGTGATAAATAGATTATTACATGTCATTTTCCATATGGTCTGTGGTATCAGCCCACAACCCATATCAAGCAAGAACGCTAAAGCCCTCTGGCTTGATATGGAAGTCTAGGGCTAATACCAGGGCCAATATGAAAAATGCCATGTAATAAACTATAGCTATAGCTGTGTATACGTGTTGTGTACTTGTTAAAAGATGGCGTCGTTGAAAATTTCTAATCTATTCAAATTGGTGTATGCCGTAAACGAAAAACATATATTATATAGGCAAATTTGACAGGGAAATCACGATATATCCTTGCAATAAGTGTAATAATGGTTAAACCCGATGACATTAAGTTTATAACCTGTCAATTTAAACGGAACCATAAGCACTCCAAACTAGACAACTATGATGCTAAGCACCACGAGAAGAAAGCTAAGTTATATTTGTGGGTGTTTTCAGGACTTGCGAATTGGAGCGTTAGCACTATTTTGATACTATGTTAAAAAAGACACTCGTCGTTTTTTATTTAATTTATAATGTTAAATATTATTACGAACTATTTGTGTTATGATACCTGCATTGGCCCTTCTTGAAACTAACGATTCGTTTTTTTTTTAAGTTTATGAGATGAACGAAATGTAAAAATATGTAGAGTAAATAGCAGAAATTATATTTATTAATTAATCATTTGAAGGTGAAAATGTTTGATCATACTCATTATAATTGTATATACAATGCTTATTTGTGTTCCATACAGAAATTTAGAAATAAAATGTCAAATTGTGATTTTGCATTTAAAACGGAAATAATCTGTGGATTATTGAAAATAGATAGATAGATAGATAGTTTATTCTCATAAAACCATGCAAGTACAAAGGTTACAGAGAAGTTAAAAAAAAATAGTATACATAAAAATAAAAAATGCATTAAAAATGCATAAAATTCAAAATTTCGGATGAGATAACATATAAAAGAATATATATATAGACTTGTTAAAACAAATTAGTACGTACATTTAATATTTATTTTTTTTTTGGGGGGGGGGGGGGGGTTCATTTCGTGTAACACACTAACATAATCTTTGAAAGGACAACGGTACATGTTGTGTCTTATTAAGTCTGACACTTATCTTGTAACTGAAAGTACATATGTGTGTTACAATCGTGATTGGATTTCTAAAGACAATTATGAAACTATAATTCAATGATAAAAGTGTGGCCATGTAAAGTACAAATATAATATGATGATAAATAGTATAAACAATTCAGGATGCTCGTTCTATAACTTAATATCATCCAATAATCATACATTTCGATTTTATTAAAAAGAAACCATGACATTGTATGTTTGCAATTAAAAAATAAAATTATTACATTTTGTTTCAGAAGATGACAAACAGTTTGAACTAGACAAGGATGATTGGGGTAGTTCAACGGATCATAGCACGGAGTCAGAAGTTGAAAAAGAAGAAGAAGAGCACTTTTTGTAAATTAATCAAAGATAACTTTATTGGTCAACATATGTAAACGATATCGTTAGAGATATGCAGAATGTAATTCGTATAAAGTTCAAATATACAGATAAAAACAATATGACAATGTTTCGAATCTTTTCTGAACCGGACCTTTTTTTCAGTCGACTTGGCTCCCTGTATATCCTTCAGTATTAGTTTTTGCTTCTTAACTATTCGAAAAGTCGACAGTTTGGTTACTGATCAGATGTGCAGAAAACTCAAATTTTACAAATATTTAAATAAATTCTACGCAGTAAAAACAAAATTAAGTAATCTGAATTTGAGCCGAAGCACTAATGTTTACGTTATACTCTTAGATAGTCAAAACAAGTTTGTGCGTATTTTATTTACAAATACTTGTATTGGGTATTGTTTAAATCAGGAAGTGTTGATTTAACTTCACATTTCTATGTTTATACCAAAGAATCAAAGTCATTAAAAATATGTATTTTGAAAAAATCGATATTAAGCGTTCCTGGTTACAAGTTAACTTACTGTTGACAAAACCAGTCAAAAAGTTAATTTGAGAACAGTTCTGGTTCGATCGGAGTTGTCAAAATTTTATGGCAGGGCCGCATTCGAAGTTTACTTATGTTGACACATGGTTCACTTATTGTAGGACTGGTTCGAAATTAACTTATGTTAACTTATGACAGGACTGGTTTGATGTTAACTTGTATTAATACCTGACCTGTTTCCAAGTTCACATTTTAGCAGACAATAAAATAGTCCTAGGACCAAGTCTGCTTTTCGTGTTAACTAGATTGTAGTCCTATGACTGGACAGAGCAGTTCTTAATCCTGTCACAGGTTAACTTTAAACATTCCATATGACTGGTTATCAAGTTAACTTGCTGTACAGGTAAGGACTTTACCCATCTGTAATTTGTGTTAACGAACATTATTGCAGAAAACAATTTTAATGTTTCAAGAAAAATATGACCTGATATGTTACATTTATCAAGTAGAAATATTTGTTTTTTACAAATACCGTTACATCATTAAAGTGCATTTTCAGTTTTCTGAGACGACGGTTCGACAAGTATCAATATTTAAGGTGGCGAATAAGTATCTTGCGACATCTAAAAATTTTATCTACTTTCAATTCGATGGGTACAATTAGAAGATATTTCATGATGTATTTGCAAAAGGTGTAGTATTGAATGAGAGTTGGGTAAACCTTGATGTTTAATAAACTGATTTGTTATATGTTAAAAATAACAAACAGTGTTTAAAAACTCAAAAGAATTATTCATGTTTTGAAGCCACTTCGTGTAATATAAAATATATATCTTGCCAGAAAAACATCTCATTTATATATAGTCATTAATAAGATATTGTTTTTAAAACAACTCCAATCACTGGACACAACAAAAATTTGAATACATTTGTATATTAAATATCAAATTATTATAATGAAAAAACACTTCATTTATAATCATGATAATATTGGACGAGATATGGACAGGACAAACGAGAGCAAAAATTGAAAATCACCTCAATCCATTAGAAGAAATTAGTAAAATTATTTTCGAATTAACAAACAGAGTAAAATAATTGAAGGAACTACATAAACTTCAAAGAGGGTTTACATACACAAGGCATTTGGCTTTCTCATTTGAAATCTTTTTTTCTCTTGTCGGACCTGTCGTATATTAATACAATGTACAATGTTACCCATGTAAAATTGAGCAGTATGGCTTTGATCAATTGAAGGCCATTATCTAAGCTTTATTTACTACCTTCTACGATATTTGGATTCTTTGAAAAGTTGTATTAATGACAAAAGCTCAAACATATCAAAAAATAGAAAACAACTGTCATTCCCCCCTTTGTGCAGCCATTTCCTCTCTTAGAAAACGTTACTCTCACCATTATACCATATCGTATAATAGATTGAAAATGTAATGACACCAACAGCTAACAAACGATCGGTACTGATAAAGACAAAACGCGCGTATGCCGCAAACAACATTAAATATTGGAAAACCAGGGTTGTATGTAAACACAGTAACGTCAGAAGTTTATGACAAAGATAAATTTTGGAGTGATAATATCAGAATAACACAAAACGTACCAAGGAAAAGGTTATTGTGACCAGAAAGGGACAGCAGTTCCTGCTTAACATACACCACTGGTTAGAATTTAGGGATCCACAGTAACTAGTAATTGTTAGCCAATTCCTCGTCCACTGGTTATTGACATACGTTTATGTTAAAATAAAATTGGAAATAAAAAGTTGAATAAACAAAATGCCGAGCTCTTAGTAAAAATTTGAATCTAATCAAATGTCAAAATCAAAAACACAAACACGTAAAACAAATGGATAATAACTGCCATAATCCTGTTTTGCTACAGACATACAGACATACAGTTTTGTTGTAAAATGCCATTGCTTTTTAAGTATATAGTGAAACTACTTCAGTTTACATTAAAGGCATAACCAAAATCAATTATGAAAAGGTTTCAAGTCTCCACAAGGATGTAAAATTAATTGGATTGATGATAAATTTCATCCGATAAAACAAAAAGGATACTTATATCAGTTATGTGTCGTGCTGATAACTAGCTTTTACCTTAAACGTAATTAGAAAAGAGTGAGTAAAAATAAATGCAGGTCGATAAAATGCGTGCCTTTTACAGATTTTGTTTGATCGAATCTCCTTCACGAATATCAGGACTGGCAGTACCACATAAATAAAATGAAATAACAAAAATCAATATATGCAACAACAAAAAAAGGAACGAAAGATACCAGAGGTAGAGTCAAACTCATAGATTGAAAATAAACTAACAACGCCATGGATAAAAATAAAATGACAAACAGACAAATAAGAGTACAGAAGACAAAAAAAAATGTGTAATAATTCATCGTTTAAAACATTTGTTTGCATCGATTAACTTATAGTCAGTATATTCCCAAAAGGGGTTTATAAGACGACTGATCTTCTTCCTAATTCAATTGACTTGAATACTAATATTGTCTAAGTATATCTTCATCCTATACTGATAGGAAATTAAGGTTTACAAGAAAGTTCAAGTATAAATATAAACAGGATCATATAGAAGTTGGTAGAAATGCAATTATTATCTTTAACTCTAATATGACATCGATTTAACAACAAAGAATAACCCGAAACGCAGGTTCATCTTAAGAAAGAAATATCGCCTCGTTAATAACGTTATAAATAACCGAAACGCAAGGGAAAATAAAACGTAATAGACAAATAACTAATAAAACAACAGAGATACATCAGGTTATTTATTATTTTTAAGAACTTGTTTGCTATGTTACTGAGAGAAAACACGAGAGTAGTTTATTTCTAAAAAAAAACGTTACACATATAATGCATTAAGATATATACATGTCCCTTGAAAAACATATTGACAATATATTGCGTTATTAAATTTAGAACGTTATATAGTTTAAAGTGAGGCTTTTACCATGTGGCATTGAAGAAAGGGACAAAGATAGCAAATAATATTAGTTACACAGTGTGCAATTGTCTTAATACGAAAATTTATCGAGTCAATAAAATTCATATCGGCTGAGGCGAAGCCAAACCCGATATGAATTTTATTGACCCGATAAATTCCGTATTAGGACAATTGAACACTGTGTAACGAATTTATCCTGATTTTGTTATATTACATATTATTATATTCAAATTCAATTTTAGGACAATATGAATAATTTATTTTAGATATTCAATCTAAAACTGTGAAAAATTGAAAATATTATGACTATAAAGAAACTCATTTTTTTATTTTTTTTTATTAGGTCAATGGTATAAGGGAGATAATTCGAATTGACGTAATAAATAAGGGAGATAATTCCAATTGACGTGATAACAAATTGTACTGAAATTTATTAGGACAATATCAGCCAATCAAAAGGCGAGAAATTACTCTAAATCAGGATAACTTTACTTAGTTGAAAACAATGAGACAATGACATGGTGTGAAAACAATCAAGATATATATATAACAGCATACAAAACAATCAAAATCAGAAAGATTGACAAACATGAACCGCACTTAAAACCGTGGCCGATCTCAAGTTCTTCGAATGGCTATAACATTGTGATTTGAATAGAGACATTTTCCAAGGAATTTAAAAAAAATGATCATAGTCATTCACGTTCGAGGCCTTACAGACATATTTATAAACAAATGAAAAATAATGCAGTGTTAATGTCATGCATCTTCAGCGTTTTAGTAGATTTGCCTGCAACAGAAATGACAGATGCCAAATATTTGAAAGCCAAGGATGTTTAAGACCTATTTGACTAAAAATGCATAAAAGATGGTCAAATGCATATATAAGTTTAATTGTGTATAATGTTTGATTTTTTTTCTTGGACACATTAAGAGACTGTGTTATTATTGTCGGAAGGGTTTCCTGGTTCTCAATAATGAACTTTTATCTGGATGACTGTTGCGTCTGATTAATCTCTGTATGTGCCGTTTCTTCGACTAATACTTTGTTTTGTTTTTCCCAACCTTTTATATTGTCTCAGTAACATAGCAAACAAAGTATTTGAAACAATAATTACATGAATTATATTATTTCAATATTAAATAAGTCATATTGCCTAAACTGTTCCTAGTCCCTTTAGTTTCGATCAATAATATTGTCATCATAGAAACGATATTCACTTTCTAATATCAATGTAGGTTGCAGATTCTATTAAAGGAATGACTGTAATACCCTTTTCTGTCTATGAAGAAATAACATAAAAAAATTGGTGCACACTGAATAATGAGCGTAGCGGGTTATTTAACAGTGTGGACCACATTTTTTATGTTATTTCTAATAGACCGAAAAACTATTACAGTCATTTCTTATAATTTAATTCTAAATTTCATTTTAAACCGTAGAAAACCATGAAAAAACGTTGATGACGTCACGGTCACATGACTAAATTATGTCTATGGGCTCATAACAAAATAACGTCAACCAATCAAAAGACGCGTTACATCCAAAATTAAATTATTTTCTAATATGATTTACTTTGTTCAATAATTAGTGAATAATTGTTAAATCGATGTCATAACAGAAAAAAATATGATAAATTCTATTGTATCCTTTTATTAATACTACAGCTTTGTGGTAAACCTTAATTTCCTATTGGTATAATGTAAAGATATAATTAGCCAATATCTGATAAGAGTGCAAAGCATTTTAAAAAGGAAGAAGATTAGTCGTCTTTTAAAACCCTCCTTTGGAGACACTGGCAATAAGTAAAATGGAACAATCAAACGAATAATTGGATTCAGAATGACTTTAAGATCACAATGGTTATATAAAGAGTACCACAAAGTGGTTAGGTATCTAAATCCGTGGTCACAACGAACCTACGACACATCTATACAGCGCCATGACATGAAATTTTGTCAAATCGCGGGTCATCTGTGGTCGTCGTAAGACAATCGCACGACAGTCGCGCGATACTTTGAGCATCGTGGCGACGTCGTGTGTCGTGGTACAAAAATTGGACATGCACCTTTTTTGCTCTACGATTTTTTATCGTGTCACTGTCTTGTGACTGTGTGAAAAAGTCTTACAATCGCCGTGTGACTGTCGTGCGATGAACACATTGTCGTGGGAATCAATAAAATGCATCACGATTGTCTTACAAATACCAATTATCGTACGATGATAGCACAACATTGATTGCCTGTCGTACGACAGTGGTACGTTCGTCGTGCAATGTTTTTTCGTTGTATTAAGAAGGGGAATGCATGTTTGGAAAAAATATACCGTCTACCGTTTAACATGATGGCTAATTCATCAGAACGATTATGGGTGGCCCTGCTTGTTGGCAGACTACAACAAGAGCAAACTATGGTCCTGTTAGCCTTGATTCAAGCCCGTGACCAGTATAGGAACAAGCGAAAAGCTCGACGTTGGTGGGTTAGACCATGGATCGAACAGCGCCTGATAGTATAGTACACTGATGTAAGAATTGTAGCGGGAATCTGCTGGTGATTTCGTTGGATTCATGCGAATGGAGCATGGCATGTTTCAAGAATTTTTATTGAGAGTTGCATCACAGTGGCACGACAGTCGTACAACAGTGACACGATAGTAACACGCACATCTCATGACATGAAAACCTGAAAATAGCCCCAAACAACTGACGATTGTCGTATGATTATCGCACGACTGTAGCACACAACTGTTATACGAAAAAAGTAATCTCAAAAATACTGAACTCAGAGGAAAATCCTATCAGGAAGTCCATAATCACATGGTAAAATCAAATAACAAAACAAATCAAAAACGAATATACAAGAACAGTCATATTTTCAAATGTAGAAAATGGTTGATTAAACCTGGTTTTATAGTGCTAAACCTCTCCTTTGGATGACAGTCTCATCAAATTCCGTTATATTTACAATGATGCATGAACTAAACAGACATTATAAATAAAATAGTAATAATACGGGTACAGCAGTCATAATCGTGTAACAATTTTAAAGGAATAATTTAACAGAACTCAAACACATCTATCTACAAACACATTCATTGATTGGCGTGTCTGACGTCAGAAAATTATATACGTCGTGCTTGCATTTCCTATCATGATTTTCTTGATAGAGGGCTGCTGCTCACAAGGAAGCTATTAAACCAAGAGTTCCAAATAATGAAGTTGAAATCATCCCTTCGTAAATTTTACGGACGCCATCACGAATTGGTTGACCGTTATGGAACAACCGTTTCACAAATGATATCGGATATGTTCCTTACGTCGTTACTACAATCCCATTCCCTTTCATGAATGTGACCTACCGAATCAGACTATTTACCGGATTTGTTATCACATAAGCAACACGACAGGTGCCACATGTGGAGCAGGATCTGCTTACCCTTCCGGAGCACCTGTGATCACCCCTAGTTTTTGGTGGGGTTCGTGTTGTTTATTCTTTAGTTTTCTATGTTGTGTCATGTCTACTATTGTTTGTCTGTTTGTCTTTTCGTTTTTTGCCATGGCGTTGTCAGTTTATTTTCGATTTATGAGTTTGACTGCTCTTTTGGTATCTTTCGTTCCCCTTTTACAAATATTTGTCGTTCAATGTATATACAAAAAAATTTTAAATTTCACATTGGCAAAGTTAGCATACAGGGTTAAACAAGTATTTAAGAATTAATTTCAGAAATAGACTGAGATTTAAAATAGTTCAAAAGTTATATAGAATTTATAAGAATCCACAAATAGTTCATGCCACTACGCGATACGACCGACATGCGACAAACCCACGACAGGTAAATTACCATTCTTTTTACCGTCTTGTACCCATCCTGGAACCATCGTGGACATGTCGTAGCTGATGTGACCACTCGAAATATTGTTTTGACATTTTTAAAGACAACGCCCCGACAACTATTTCATAGATCTTCCAAGACAAAAAAATCGTACGATCAGTTGGTACCGGAGATTTAGACAACGTTTAGGTGAAAACTCTTCAAGTCAAATAATAGAAGTCAGGTCATGTCAAATGGTAAGGCTTTAGTTGCAATAATGATATTAGACAAGTCATATCATATGTTCTGTATTTGATTGATAGTTTTGTATAGCATTTTACAAACACGTAATGATTATGGAAGACCCACTAGTTTGTATATGTTTAGGAAAAATGCAGTCAAAAGTTTGCATTGTATTCATTTTCCAATTTACGTATCCCGATTGATTATTTCGTAATATTTCCAGTTGACTTAAATATCTAATGATGTAATGTTGTGATCACGACAAAAACAATTAGGAGCCCTAAAATAATGTCTTGTGGATGTTTGCTTGTCATGTTTTGGAATTTTTGTCAGATTTTCGAAATCCTCTGGTTTTATGCATTTGAATGCCTTAAAAAAAATTTGCCCATGAAACCCCATTTTTCTTTTAATAAATCTTTTACATGTGTAAATATAAGCCATTTGTAAAAGTCTTATAAAATCTTATTTATTTTTTGATAGTTTTTGAGAACTTTAACTGGTCAATGATAAAGCTATGAAAAATCAAGAGAGAACATTTTCCCGCCAAAATTCCAATGGCTAATATCTCGAAAACAAGCACATTGACCCCTATATTTTTTTGGCTTTTTTTATTCCTCAATTACTCTCCTGTCAATATTTACTAGTTTTATGGAAAGTTATTTATTTTGAAACTGAGCAGCAAACATCCTTAAGCCCTTGGAGAAGAATAACAGGAGAGTTTGTTTTTTAAATAATATCACTAACGTCGAATTTATAAAAAATTGTTATTTGCGGTAAATATGTTCATATGAAACTGATTCGCCAACTGTTTTTTGATAACCTAAATTTGGAACATTGTTTGAGACAAAAAGAATGTAAAATACTAAAGATGAAGATTTGAGATACAAAACCGAAATGTGTACAGACGATGAAATAATGTGTAACTCTTTTGAAAACCTTCACTGTCTATATTTGGCACTGTTATCAGTTCTTTATTTTACCTGTTTCAATTAACAATTTCGTAATTATGTTTTCTTTAGACAACTTATAAACTAATGATGATATGACGATTTTATCGAATAGTTATTAAATATAAAACAAACTGAAGAAAATATAAATCTCGGACATGATATGCAGAGTTTTTTAGCTTTGTTCGTCAGGTCGAATGAATGCAAAATTGTAATTTGTTAGGGATTATGTACACACATCATGTATTTAGAGACTGTTTATGTGATACCTTAATCAAGAACAAAAAAGTTTCAAATACGAGACTATCAGGTTAACTTTACTTGCTGGAGCTTTTAAAGTGATATATAAATAAGGAATTTATGCAGTGGATACAACATGTACAGTGTGCAAGAAAAGGTTCTGAAAAAAAATGGCTATTTTTTACAGTCAATGCTTCTTCATTATAGCCGCTTCGGTATTCCCCTTATTAAATTAGAGAAGAATCCCATCGAGGCAATAACATCGGGTATAATATCATTAGAATATGCTGATTTTTTTTTCATATAAACAAAATTGAAGACATATAACATTTGTATTAATGATGTCTTTTTTGCAACCTAACGTAAAGGAATGATCCTTTAATTCATTCGTCAATACATATTCAATTATGAACAAAATAAATTTATAGTCACACACATTCAAATACATTACCAGTAAAACATGGCTGATCTAGATTCTATTATGTTAAACATAACTAGCGAGATACATGACAGGGAATGAAAATCAAAATATATCCAAGGTCAATTAACAAACGACAAAGTGAAAAGCATGACTAAATCAAACGTTTTAATCAACCATCCAAACGAATTTAAAGTTATTGTCATTTTCCTGACTGGGTACTTGTTGTTTATTACATGTCATAAACTTTCTTTTATTATTCTGAAACACCAATTGTTTTTCAATGTCTCCGTCCTTCTCCCGTCTCCTTTAATAAACAGTTCTCTCCATGGGCATTATGCATTATCTCTTATGTATATTGCTATAGATCGTTTTATATACGTAGTGATTATTCATATATGTGCAAGAAACGTGTTTTATTAAGAAACAATTAGTATGTTTTAGTCATTCCTTCAGAATAACTTCGAAAAATAAAAATATTCACCACACAAAGCATAGCTTATAATAGTATAGTTTTATCTTATCAGATGCAATTTATAATGAATCCGATGAATTTAAGACTCTTTGAGAAGTCTTTATTAGCCATGGCTTTCACATACACAGTGAAATAATTTTATTTGACCCATTGCCTATTAAGTTCCTTCTTTAAAATCTTGTTATATTTTTCAGTCCAATGATGTCATTTCTGAACTAGTTTGGGTGCAATCGGTAAAATCGAACTCAGACAGGCTAATAAGAAGATGGCATTTTTTATATAGATTTTTCCAGACAATCAGATTAAATATTCCATATTATAATTAGCAATATTTTAGATCTTAAATTGTAAACATGTATATGTACTGTCGCAGATGATTATTTGATAATAATGATAAGTCATCGATGCACTTGTTTTATTCCATCATATTTCGTTGATAAATATAAACATTTTCTATGATTAACTTAAGATATTGTATAGATCGTGTGTATTGTTGAAGACTGTATGATGACCTCTAGCTGTGTAATGATTATTGTTTTTTTTTTTTTTTTTTGGTCTTGATGCACACCTCATATCTTTAATTATTCATGGATATTGTTGTAAAGGCCGCCCCTTCTAAATACACCATGATTGGTTGTCATAGAATAAAACAATGTTTTAAAATTAAGAAAAACATTTTAATGCCAGCCATTCTCTACGCTACGTTTCACGAATGTAAGTATTATATGTTTCAATATCTTTATGCTGAGCGTTAGCATTTTATCAATTGAAATGTATTATACATCAAATTAATTAAACAGCCTCTGATGGGAAAATGAATTTTAGCTTTAATATAGAAGCTGAAATAGTTTGTAATTGTTAAAACAATGTTAAAATAATGAGATTAAGCTTCAATAAACATAAAAATAATGATATTTATTCAACCTATTAGTAAAAGTTTCAATCAACACTTATAATTATTACTTCAAAATTTTACTATAATTAATTCAAATTATACTTATTCTACAGGTTGCTATGTACAACTTTCTTTTTTCAAATTTTAACAGACACATATGACTCTTAAAATTGGTTTCTATTTATTTTTATTACTTCCAGGAAATAGGTGACAATAATATATTATAATTGTGTTTACACTTGTATCATATTATTTGTAATTGAAGTGCTAGAATTTTATGAATGTTCCTGTTAGGCCAGTGTGCAACAAAATAAATAACGGTTTTCTAATTGTTGGATGTACAGGATAAGATATTATATCTCAATCCCGTTGAGATATTTGCAGATATTATCTTATGTTCATTATTAAACTCTTAGCAAACCAATGAAATACTAGTACATTGTTGCGAACCTGCAACATTTTCTAATGCATTTTAAAAATATTATCGCGTAATACAAAACATATACTTGTGTTAAAAAAACACGGCATTCTGTATCGATATTTTCAATGTATGCTATGATTCAATTTATTAGGAAGGCATGCTCAGAAAATATCTAGTTTCTTTTTCTATTTTACGTTTTACTGAGATAACACGTTTCCATAACAAAATTGAAACACTAGAGCAAACCTTAACATTTATTCTCCTTACCATAAAATGTAATATAATAATTGAATAACATTCAATACCAAGGCTTTTTCTTAACTGAAATATTTCTATCTTCACTGTCTTTATTAGTTCACTGCTGACCTTTCGCTAATAGACAAGTGTACAAGCTTCAAATCTTGTTCTGTTTAAAAACAAAACTATAACCTGTCAACATGTTACAATGCATAATTTTGGTTTCAATAAAGGTCCATACTTTATAAGGGCAAACTTTATCACCACAATACATGGCTTAAATGAATCTGTTTTAACCTTATTGGTAGAGATTCATTTTTATAAATCTTATTTAAAATAATATATCCAGAGACAGAATATTAGATGTAGCGTTTTGTGAAGAGACGATACAATTTCCTAAAAAACTAAAACAATGTAATTGAATTTCTATCGACAAAATGTCTAGTTTATATATCCCAAAGTGGTTATCAAGGCTCTTTGTTTCTTCAGTGACAATTATATTTGACTTGAAACTCCCCACATATACATTTAATTCCATTTCACAATACAATTCCGTTGAATATTAATCGCAGTTCTTAATTATCTATTTAAGTAAAAGAATTTCAGCACGCCGGATGCCTCAGACACTTGGTATTAAATTGTTGTTTTAAAGGAGGGGTATATAATTTGCAACATCATGAACATGGTATATTTTAATTAGGTCTGAAATACCATTGCATGTAAATAGTTGAAGCCGATCTGATGAAATACATATTGTCTAAACTTCAGTTTATTTTTAACGACCGTATACTAGTATTGACGTTTCATGTAGATGGATATTTGGTTTTATAGTCGTTTGGCTGCTAGCGGATTGTATAAAAAAGAAGATGTGGTATGATTGCCAATGAGACAACTATCCACAAAAGACCAAAATGACACAGACATTAACAACTATAGGTCACCGTACGGCCTTCAACAATAAGCAAAGCCCATACCGCATAGTCAGCTATAAAAGGCCCCGATAAGACAATGTAAAACAATTCAAAAGGAGAAAACTAACGGCCTTATTTATGTAAAAAAAATGAACGAAAAACAAATATGTAACACATAAACAAACGACAACCACTGAATATACAGGCTCCTGACTTGGGACAGGCACATACATAAATAATGTGGTGGGGTTAAACATGTTATCGGGATCCCAACCCTCCCCCTAACCTGGGACAGTGGTATAACAGTACAACATAAGAACGAACTATCAAAATCAGTTGAAAAAGGCTCAACTCATCAGATGGACAAAAATATAAGTGGACGTGGCCGGGTACTTATACATCCCGACACAAAAAGACACAATGAACAGATCTGAGAGTACTCGCAGTTATCTGACAGCTAGTTCAAAGCCACTAACAACTAATAAAAAAATCATGCATCTAAGACTAAACTATCAATCCGTACACATCCAACATCCAATGGATTTAGTGTAAAGACATCATAAACAGCCAGAGAAAAAGATGACCTTGTGAAATGCCAAGTTACAGGTATCGACAGATTGTAGATCCATGAATATGTATATATATAACATACTAGTAAAATTTAGTTAGCTTTTAATCTACTGATAACAAAACCAATATATATTACAATAAAAACAATATTCAATGATCTTATTACGGTGTTGAATAGGTTACCTTTTAGAATAAGTTTTTTTTAAAGGAGCGACAAGTTTACATGGATCATTTCTAAATTTCCGGGCACGGTTAACAACATTTCCGTAAAAATGAGGATGTGCTATCCCGTTTGAAATAAGTTTTCTACAGGTACATCCAAACTTCAAAACCAAATCTTTATATCTATGGAAAAATTTAGTAAAGGTTTTCAGTAATTTATGGTAACGATATCCCTGGTTTAATAATTTACCAGTAATACATAGGTTGCGTTCGTTAAAATCAAAAACGTCACAACAGACACGGGCATAGCGAACAAGTTGTGAAATATAAACACCGTAAGTTGGTGCCAAAGGAACATCACCATCTAAAAATGGAAAATTAACAATAGGGAACGAAAAATCGTCTCTTTTGTCGTAAATTTTAATGTGGAGTTTCCCATTTAAAACCGAAGTATCTAAATCCAGGAAAGGACAGTTATTACCGAATAAATTTGATTTATTTAAAGTAAGTTCCTTGGGGTAAATTTCAGCAGTATATTGAGAAAATTCTTGATTATTTAACGAAAAAATATCATCAAGATAACGGTAAGTGTTGTTGAATTTATCAATTAAATGCAATTTCGACGGGTCTCTACTGAGTTTAGTCATAAACTGTGATTCGTAACAGTACAAAAACAAGTCTGCTATTAAATGGTATACTTCAAAAAGCTTATGTTTATTTTAATCAATGGTTTCTTATGTTTGAGATTTTTCCTATTTACGTGACTAATTCAGAAATAAGTATGTTCTACAGTACAGCCTGTGACATTCTCTTAATTATGTCCACCCTCTTGCATGGTCAACATCCAATGGTGCCCATTTATTGGGGTATTCAATCTTGAGATGTTGGCCATTTTTTGGGGTCATAAAACATAGGTTTATGTTCTATCTAATAATGTTACCTGTTGTAATCAGTCAGGGTTAAAGTTTTCAACTTGTATGTTTCTTTAAAATTTACCTGTACATGTAACTTAGGTTTCTTTCAAAATTGACATTTCACCTTTTTGGGAAAATGTAGAATAAGACATTGTTTTAGTCTTTGTTAATTAATATTATTTTAAATTGTTCTGTCTTGAATTTATTCAAATTTTTTTTTTTTATTTTTTAATTTTTTTTCAATCATTTTTGTATGATTTGGTTTCTTATTCTTTTAATGTCTTCTTAGTAAGAATCTTCATTCTTGAGAGGCAAAAAGACAAAAATAAAGTTATTGACTAGCATTTGAAAGACAACAGACTTTAATTAAATTTAAAAGTAAAAAAAAAATTAATGTACATGATGTTCATTGTATTTAATTGTTTATTTGCATTATTTAATGAATTATCATTAATAATAACTAATAATCAAGCAAATTATATTTTTAAAGAAACCATGAACGAAGTAATTTTTAGCAAGTCTGATTTTTTTAAATCTGAAATCAGGAGTTAACATAATGGACATGTTGAAGAGACTTATTTTCCAAAAAATAATATTAAAGAAAAAAACTGTCTTGCTTTGCCTTTTTGAAACAAATGTGAACTTATTAAATATGACATCTTCAATTTGGCTAATATCTGTCAGTTAAAAGCCAAAATTTGACAAAATACACTTATATAGATGGTTACACTTTTATGGTCTATTAATTACATCATTGTTTTCTGTGTACAATTATATTGTTGGAAGTGCTGGACTGGTATGATACATATTCTTGGTATACATTTGCAAATATTTCCCTAAACCCAGGCCTTTTAGATAAAGTTAACAATTTCAGGGACTTGGACGAATTAAGACTTTAAAACCCTTGATGAAAAATCAATTTAAAGAAAAATATAAGAACATTTTTGAAAATAGATTTAATACTCAAATGTGTCACATGGAGAGTTAGTAGTCATAATTTAGAAATAGAAAATAGTGGACAATATAAAATTCCTAGAAAAGATCTATAGAATATGTGAACTGTGCCACTTGCTGGACAATGAAGACCACTCCTTCCTTAATGGTAAAATTAACAAAACAACTTGAGATAATCTATTTGAAAATTGTTTACCTTCTCATAATATTGTCTCTTAACCAAGAACAAAAAGTGAAAGAAATGCTAAACCTTTATTACATGAATATAATGAAAATATTGGCTCTCTTATGAAATAGTCATTATTAGAACTGAGGGCAGAAACCTAAAAAAAATCCATGTGTTTAAATTTCGTATAGAATTGTTAATTCTTTGCATTATAATTGTTTTTTTGTTTGTTTGTTTTTTTGTCACAAACTAAATACCATATGTTTATATGACAATACAAATATTATCAAATTTTTTTGAATTAATGAATATTTTGAATATATTTATTCAATAGAGAAATAAGGAATTGCCTAAATTTTATTTAGAATAAGTTCTAAAGACAATCTTTAACATTTGTAAAACAGTATTGAATGCAGATAAGTCTATCAACTATGATTTAAGTATAAATCTTTTTGATTTAATAAAATTAATTATAGAAACAACTTTTCAATAGAAAAAGGAAGGCCTTGCGAAAGTTTGCATTATATTAGAAGATGATATTCATTTATTCTTCACTTACCATAAAGTACATGTAATGTCAAAACAAATAGTCATGAGTCAAATTAAAAAAAAAATCAGCTATTTATTCAACTAGTTATATTATTTCATTTTATTTTTGATTTTTTTTTTTTTGTCATAATCACAGTAATTAAATTTGACAAACACATACATGTATATTTTACCTGAGACACATGACCTGTAAGTTATATAATTTTAACACTTCAAAGCAGTCAAGATTTCCCTTTATCCTTGACTAGTTTTTGATTAATACCTTGTGTATTAATTAAGTGACAGGGGGTATAATGATGGACATATAGGGCCACCATGGTGGACATAATTTGTATGGCCACCATGAATAAGATAATGTCACAGGTAGTACTGTATCTTGTAAATAAAGTTTATAACAACTGACTGTTCTGCTGACTTTGGTGAAATATAATGGAATTGTATGCAACTGTCAAACACGGAAGACGTGTAGCCATCTATAAAACCAGTTTCAATCCACCATTTTCTACATACGAAAATGCCTGTACTAAGTCAGGAAGATGATAGTTGTTATCTGTTTGTTTGGTGTGTTTTAGCTTTTGATCTTGCCATTTGATAAAGACTTTCTGTTTTGATCTTTTGATCTTGCCATTTGATAAAGACTTTCTGTTTTCATCTTTTCTCGGAGTTGAGGACTCATTTGACAAAACTAACAGGCATGATAGGTAAAAATGCAAAGACATAGGTGTAAAGCAGTCGACATTATGGTATTATCTTAATCAATAAAATAAAATATAACGTAAGCAAACATTTACCATGGCACAATAACACAATGACGGGATGCATAAGTACAGAGCCACATCATATGTAACAACGCAACACAAAATGACATATATACAAAGCATATTAGCAAACAATTAAAGGCCATTATACAATAATTATTATAGAACAATAACACAATGCCGGAATGTATAGGTTCAGAGCCACGGCATATGTAACATAGAAACACTTAACACCTGACTATTGCATTGATGGAGAGCATTCATTTGTAGAACATTAAGGCATAATAGATAGTTCAACACGAAAACGCATTATTTATCTGCATCTTTTGGCTATGTTAAAAGTCCTTTAAAATATCAGCTAACTACAACTTGTCAACGGCATACTGCTCACTAGACTTTAGGAGCTCAATATTTTCGTGATTTTACTATATATCATTCATTAGTGCGATCTTAAAGCTAAAGATATTTTGTCAGACTCGGTTGGAACCACATGTTTCTATTTTGTTCTCCAAGTATGAAAAGGGTTTTCGGTGGCCGAGTGGTTTAAGTATTGGAACAATTGTATCACCATCCTTTCATCACTGAGTTAAAGAGATTAAATCAGCACGTAGCCGGTTTGCTCGACACACATCTCACTTGACTAGTTTTTCAGGTTAGTGGGTTTCTTTATGCACTCCGGCTTCTACCAATACAAAATGACAGCAACGAAATACCACAATAGTGGCATTAAACACCAATCAATCAGTCAAACAAAAATAAAAAAAATAACCGGTTACAATTCCAGCATCGCGTCAAAGGGGAATAACATAACAAAATAAAATAAAAGCAAATAAAAGCAACTCAATTGTAAAACATCTATTTCTTAACTATTTTCTTATATTTTGAGATACCACAGTCCATTCAAATATAGAGGAAAGCCATTGACATGATTAATATAAACTAAATAAAAAGATATAAAAGCCATTTTTTATAGAATAGAAACAGAAAGACACAAAAATATAGTAAATCAAGGACTATTATTAAGAGAAAACCTAATTTTTCTACGAAATCGTCGCAACTTCTTACCCAGCCTTGATTAAAATACAACATTCATACAAAATCGTTTGATTTCGTCCCATTCGGACTAGTGCCTATTTACAAATTCAGTTCATGGTGTTTTTAATTTGGAATATCGAGACACGCGATTTATTAAATGAGAGACAATAAATGCAAAAAGAACACTGTACTCATAAGTCGTTTAAAATTGGACCAAGTAAATATAAATAACAAGATGTAATATGAGTTCCAATGAGACAACTTTCCATCTAAGTCTCAATGTTATAGCCATTCAAAATACTTGAGAGAGTCCGTAGTGTTAAGTCAAGATCGTTGGGAAAACAAATTGTTTTCGAAAGAATTTTGCTGTGTTTTGATATAAGTTTAGATTTCGTATAAACTTTGCATACTGAGTTATTCGTCATCAGCTACACTTGACCCAGTATTTGCATACCATTTTAGTATTTTTGAATTTCATTATTTCATGCGTCCAAAGCCCTTTTCTACATTGAATCATTATCAGGACCGGTCAAATCTAAATATTTGAAATCAAGAAATAATTATGCCAAATATTGTAGACCTAAATGAACACCAAAAGACCTAAAACGAATACCTTACATATAATTGAACTTGAAATCGATATGGCCTTCAATTTTGTTGATGGGAGCGTCAATGATGATTCTAATTTAAACTGAACACGCATCTGGCATACTATATTACTGGCTGTTATATTTAATGCGTTATTACTATATATGTTTCATGACACAATAAATATAGTCAAATGAACATAATTAAGATAAAAGATCAAATGCTAATTCCCGATCTGTGTACAAATGAACATACACAATTACACATGTACAGAGGCGCATGCCGTTTTTTTTTTTAACCAACGGATTTATAATATAAGGAAATCGAGAAGTTCTAATGGAACATATGCCCAATCACTGTTCATTTTGTTCGTTGCTAATTTTAAAGTTGACAAGTGATTAAATTGAACTTGTCAAGGGAGCTTATTTAAAGAAGTTTCCAAAGATGCATTTGCTTTGTTAAGAATATTCAAAGAAATTCGCCACTTCAAACGCAGTGTTCTTTTATACTCTGTAACAAATACAAATGAAAAAAGTGTTTACCCTTTTAACACTAAATTCATTCAACGCAGATTTAAATCAAGTGTTGTCTTGACATCGTTTTATCAAACCTTCCTTTATTAGAAATACTGCAGCATTTTGAGCGCAAAGCTAAGGGCACAAAGAGTTTTATTATTGACTTAAGTATACATGACATCTGATGGAATGAGTGAATTAAATTTGCTGCAATATTGTACTATTTTTTTCTGTCAAAGAGTTGTTAATACACAAACTCTTTATACATATTTTGCCCACAGTTAAACGATTTAAATTGAAAGTTAAAAACTATTAGACTATTTTTATGTTTCTTTATGAGTAACATGCCCGGTATCACATGTGAAGCAGGTTCTGCTAACATGTCTTTTTTTGTGAAGTTCACTTTGCTCACAGTGTGAAATTGTGGTTTGTAGTCAGTTTGTTGTCTTCTCGAATTTTCCTATGTTATTTCCTAATGTATGTACCAAATGACTTACAACTGCAATATCCGAACAGTTATTATTATGATTCTGGATTCTTGCTTTATTCTATACACTTCATTTCATTTATTAAATCTTAATTATTGTTTTTTTCCATTTTAAATGACTTTAGAAAAAGAACACGTGATGTTAAACTTTATAACGGGGTTAAAGTGTGATTTTTCTTTCGTCAAGAATAACATGATGGGTGGTATTAGCGGTGAATGATCTGGGAGCCTTTTTATGGATATTGCGTTCATTACAGTATGAAATTATGTTTTGGCAGTCTACTGTTTGCCATGTCGTTGTTAGTTTGCATATCCCTTTTATGTATGCCGCCGTATTTATTTAACAAAAGATAAACTATTTTCGAAACAGAGACATATGTGATGATTTATTTTTTTTTTTTTTTTCTTGCTATACTCTATATAATTTGATTTTTTTTAAATTTTGTATTTTGTCGCTCCGAATGACATCAACAAAATGAGGCATGGTGTTAATTTACTACTTTTTTTCCTATAAAAATAATATTGTCAATCTAATCAAAAGAATAACAAATAGAATGTGTCAAAGGGGAAACAACAAAAAGACCAAAAAGTAGAAAACAGCCGAAGGTCTCCAAGTGGTTTTCAACACAGCGAGAAAACTCCGCACTCAGAGTCGTGCTTCCGTTGGCCCCTAAACACAAATGTGTACTAATTCAGTGAACATAAACATCATACTAAACTCCCAAACAAATAAATGAACTGAAATCATAAATCTGACAAGACAAGCGCAAATATCGACGAGTTAATCATGTTCAGTGAGTTCTCAATCACCCTCCTACTATACATCTAGTCAATGTAGAAAAAAAACACAGCAATACGCTCAGTTTAAACGAAGTCCAATTCCGATGTTTATTAGCAAAACATTCTTGTTGTAAATTGTAAACGAATTATTACCAAAAACCAAGCAAATGTGACCAGTTTAAAAGAAGTCCAATTCCGATGTTTATTAGCAAACATTCTTGTTGTAAATTGTAAACGAAGTCTTACCTAAAACCAAGCAAATGTGACCAGGGAACCCTAAGTATTGATCGCCAAATATACCACTTCAACGTTATTTAATTTTTCAAATTAACAAATATGTCGTTTTCGTGATTTACATTAAGATGAAAACCCAATTTATTGGAAAAAATAAAATCACAATTATATGCTGACCGGAAATATTCGTCTTGAAGACATTTATTACAAGTCTTATCGACAGAAATCACACGATATGTTGACATAATATATTCCGTTTGTTTTGTAGATATAATTGCAGTGCTCATTGTGGATACTTTCATTTCAGCAATAGAATACTGCCGCCCCTTTTGCTACAGCAACGTTAATACTGGAAAAGAGACGGAATATAAACAGGACATAAGAAATGGGTCCGTCAAACCAATAACCGAAAAGTCAATTACATAAAACATAACATACAAGTACCAAACTAAAAACTGTTTAAGTACAATTTGTTTTATACATTAAAAAAAGATTATTTGCTATATACCAAAACTAAAGGAAGTTTTCTCCCTTTTCTAATGCAATAAAGATAAATACAAGTATGGTATATAATGAGCATTCTTATAAAAAGAACAGTTTATAAAAAGGGAATATGAAAGAAAAGTGAAAGAAAGACTGAAAAGTCATGCTTACTTTGCTTAATCCTGTTGCTCCTTGGTGGAGCATAGGCCACTAACGATATTTCTCTACCTTGTTCTGATCTTTGCTAGATCGTGCCACTTGTACCCTTCTTTCTTCATCTCAGCTGCAACATTCCTTCTCCAGGTGTATCTTGGTCTGCCCCTGCTACGCTTTCCTTGTGGGTTCCACTGTAAGACTTGCCTTGTAATGTTAGTTTTTGGCTTCCTCAGTTTGTGTCCTATCCATTGCCATTTTCTCTTTTTTAACTCTTCATCAACTGGGGATTGGTTGGTTTTTTCCCAAAGATCTTTGTTTGATATTTTCGCATGTCATCTGATGGTAAGAATGCGCCTGAGGCAGTTGTTAATGAAGACTTGAAGTTTATGAAGCAGGTTTTTTGTTGTTTTCCAAGTCTCAGCTCCATATAAGAGTATGGTTTTAACGTTTGAATTGAACAAGCGTATTTTGGTTAGCGTTATATTTCGTGCTTTCCAGATTGACCCCATCATGTGAAATTAAGTTCTGGCTTTGCCAATTCTGATCTTTACATCTTTATCTGAGCCGCCAAGATTACCTACTACACTTCCAAGGTATGCAAATGATTCCACTTCTTCTAATGATTGGGTGTTAACCATCAGACTTGCTTGGGACTTGGTGTTTGACTTTAACACTTTGGTCTTGTTATGATTGATGGAAAGGCCAGTTTCTGCTGCTCTCTTTTCAACCTGTTCTAGTTTGTCCTGCATTTGTTGGTGGTTGTGGGATAGCAATGCAATGTCATCGTCAAAGTCTAGGTCATCCAGCTGAGTGAACATGGTCCATTGGATGCCATTTCGTCTGCCATCTGTGGCTTGCTTCATGATCCAATCAACTGCCAGGAGGAATAGTATAGGTGAAAGGAGACAGCCTTGTCTTACCCCAGTTGTTATATCAAAGGCCTCTGTTAATTGACCTTCATGTATAACCTTACTCTGCATTCCTGTATAGGTGTTTCTGATGATGGTAATAAATTTTTCAGGAATGCCATAGTGTCTCATCAACTGCCACAACACATCTCTATCTAAGCTGTCAAAGGCTTTGGCAAAGTCGACAAAAACGGAATAGAGTGATGAATTGAACTCTTGTGATTGTTCGAGGATGATACGTAAGGTTGCTATTTGGTCTGCACATGATCGGTTTTGTCTAAATCCAGCTTGGTTATCACGAAGCTTTTCATCTATTGCATTTTTGAGTCGGTTTAACATAACTCTATTTAAAACTTTCCCTGGAACTGATAGTAGCATTATTCCTCTATAGCTGTCACAAATGCTTAAATTGCCCTTCTTTGGAAGCTTTACCATGTGTCCTTCTTTCCATTCTAGTGGGACCTCTTCTTCTTCCCAGATCTTTCCACACAGCTCATATAACATTTGAGTTGATGTTTCAATGTCTGCTTTCAGTGCTTCTGCAGGTATGTTGTCAGGACCTGGAGCTTTATTGTTCTTTAGCATTTTTATGGCTTTCTTTATTTCTCCTGTTGATGGTCTTTTACAGTCTACTGCCAAAAGCTCTTCCGAGGGTGGGATGTCAGCTTTTCTTACAGGTGGGTCCTGGTTTAGCACATCCTTGAAAAGCTCAACCCATCTTTTCATGTGTGTTGAGTGTTTTCCCTTCTTTGCTTTTGACTGGTCTACTTCCTTTCTGGTATTTCCCTGTTAGCAGTTTTATGTTGTCATACAGAGCTTTGATGTTGTTTGTTCTGGCTGCTTCTTCTGCTTCTGCTGTCAGTTTGTCTACAAATGCCCTCTCATCTCTTCTTGCACTGTTCCTGACCTCCCTGTTGCTATAGTATACTCTCTGGAGGCTGATTGTTTTGCTGATCTTGTTTTGCTGTTGATCAGGATCTTTTTTATATTTTTCCTTTTTTCTATTTTTACAAGTGTTTCTGGCGTTATCCATTCCTGATGTTTCCTATTTTTTAAACCAACTGATGTTTCGCAAGCTGTCGTGAAAGCATTTTTAATTTCTTGCCATTGATCTTTTATTGAAATTGTTTCCTCTGCTGCATTCTGAAATGTTGAGAAACGATTTTTTAGCTCTATCTGGAATTCTGATTTCTTTGTTTTGTTTTCCAACATTGATATGTTAAATCGTTTTCCTGTTGATTCAATATTTTTGTGTTCCTTCAGCTTCAATTAGACTTTAGCTACAATAAGGTGGTGGTCAGTGGCAGCGTCAGCTCCTCTTTTAACTTGGACATCTTGTAAACTTCTCCTAAACTCCTCCTATGAAAAGTCATATAACATGGATAATTATGTGAAAATGATGATGCAAGTGTTATAATGATGGTGATCGTGTATGTATCCATAACGTTAATGAAGGTACAAGAACTTTGCTTGAGCTTGGCGTTGTCAGCTTATTTTCTATTCATGAGTTTAACTGTCCCTCTGGTATCTTTCGTTCCTCTTTTAAAGGACGTTTTGGGCATGTATTTCCAGATTAATAGTTTTGTATCGACATCAGAGTTTTGGGAATACTAATGGTCCAATACAACAGTTATGTCGTAGTGCATTTCTAATACTAATAATAATGACAATAATAGATAATTATAATAATAAATACTTTGTTTAAAGAGGGTAAATTCTAATCTCCCCTGATGCCCTTTGAATAATTCAAAATATACAATAATATAATATATTCATTTACATACATACTTTTTATGCAAAACAAAAGGCGAAAAACATACAGAATAGGTTCATGAACATATTTTGTTAATGTCAGATGTACAAGATAAATATATGGACTTTTATTTAATAGGTAAATTTCATCTGATAATAACACCTTTAGTTTAGAAACAAGAAATTATAAAAAAAAATGTTTGAACTGTTCTATCGTTTCTATCATTTTTATTTGAACAGAAATATTGTTCCAAAGAACTGTACCGGAATATTGAAATGTTTTTTTTTCATAAAAATTGTTCCCGGGCGTGGTGTGAAAAGACAATTATTTTCTGATGAACACAAAGAATATCTTGCATTAACGTTTTGGTTATTATTAAATAATTGACAAAGATAATCAGGTGCAAGACCATTTACACACTTATACATTAATACCCCTTTGTGATATGTGATTTTTGATTGAAAAGTTAACCATCCTAATTGTTTAAATAAAGTTTTTGATGGTGTGTCATATAATTTGTTAAGACTTATCCTTGCTGCCCTTTTTTGCAATTTTAACATTTTTTCCATATAGACATAGTTTTAGACAGTAAATTAAAATTAAAAACATTCCGCCTGCGCTTTCTCAATAATATTTTTACAGTGTGTTGTACTAACTCAAAATATGGACAATCCTATGTTAAGGGGGTCTTGAAATCTTTTGACAGCTTCCGAAATGCTAATTTTTAACCTTTTCAGCTGGATCAAATCACTACTTTACTTTAAAATTATTGACACAATTTTTTTTACAGTGCAATGTTATCCCCCTACTTGCTATTTGAGGCATAAAACATGGAGAAATACATATGGAAGGCGTATAACAAAAATTGACGAGTAACAAAATGTCCACAATAGGGAGATTATATTCGAAAACAAAAATCAAAGGACAATAACTGTGGTCTCGGACCTAATAAGATTATTGAGTAAGGTTTTTTAAAATGAAAATAAACTTGAAATTTTGTATTTACGGCAGACACGCGTTTCGTCTACAAAAGACTTATCAGTGAGGGCCGAATAAAAAAGTCAAAAAGGGCAAACAAAAGGTACGAAGATGAACAGCATTAAGGACTAAACATTCCTAAAAGTTTGGCAACATATACAGCTAACTGAAAGGCAGTGATCTGGAAGGTCTTTTCCCTATGGGCCCAGGGCCCCTCAAAATGAATAAATTCAATGGGCCATTTTGAAAAATAATGGGCCATGTTGTCAAATGAGTGGGCCATGTGAATTGACTTCTGTAAAAAAAAAAAAAAAAAGTATCAGTATATTTTGGCAAAGAGGTGTTGGTTCTTACCTTTATGATTTTAAATAAAAACATGGATATTGTTCCTGTGATCTTGTAATTTCAATTTCAATGAATATGCAATAACTTAACAACCCGAACAATATTTAAGTTAACCTTTATTTACAATGTTTAAACTGGTACTGTTGCCTTGTTCGTGTTCATTGGTTGTTTTTTTGTACATTAAATTTGGGTCTTCGTCAATACCATACTTATTCCAGACGTTCCGTATCAGAGGACATTTCAGACATTTCCTCTGTACTTCTTGTATTATTATAACTTCATCACGGTGACAAGAATAACAGTACAGAGTACCATTAATTCATAGAAAAAAATAAATCTGCTGAAGTCATATTTACAAAATGTCAAAACGAGCCAAAGACCAAAAAATTGCAAGGACAGTTAAGTGTCTTTTATGGAGACAAAAACTATATTCCTAAAAAGTCTTTGGGGTTCTTCAATCGAAATAATAGCAAGTTAAACTAAATGAGATTAGTATTACAGTTAAATCTTGTCTGTACTAGCCAAATTTCACAAATTTAAAGTTGTTTATAAATAAAATATATCATGAATGATGGTTAATTACGTTTTTGGTTTTTCGGGTTATCAGTTAGATCGCATGGTTCTATTTTTACAATAGGGAAAACACCCGAGACGTTAAACCGCATGGTTCTATTATCATAGGGAAACACCCGAGACGTCCCAAAATTATATAGGTGCTCCTATTATTGGAGGAACATTACACAGTTGTGTACACAAACTTGGCGGCACGGAACACGATTGGAAATCCATTTGACGACATCTAAGCGTTTCGAAACGAAGTGAAAAATATCGTGCGCCACGTGGGCGCTTACATTTGTCACTGTATACGCCATTTTTTGTCAATATGCGCTATAGGCACAGGCGCACGTCCTGCCCGATCACTGAAAGGTAATCTATTTCTGGGGTAGAAAAGCATTAGAATAAAAAAATGCAAAATTTGTAAACAGTAAATTTGTAATTATGATCATAAAGTAATACAACTTTTCTTAGTGCTCGGAGAACAAAAATCATGCTCCAAACATGAAATACAACTTAGAATTGGTTGATTTTGAAGTATGAGTACTTAAAATTGACTGGAAAATTGTATGACTCTTAGGTCTGAGAAATGATAACGCATGTCAACACATAAGTGCTGACTAATAGACTGGTGAAAGGTGTCAATAAAGAATTAATTTTAGACTTGATAAATATATAGTAAAAACATTAAAAGCAATGCCAGTGATAGATGGAAGGTTTACATTCGGACTCCACGATCAATTCAAAAAGGGTTAAGGTCATTCCTGAAAAAATCAAATTGAATGCAACTATCATCTAGGATAAAAACGAAAAAGAATGCGTCCGGATATATTAGACTTCCGGTTTGTGTTTTTCTGTACTTTGAACAAACAAAGACTATGAATAAAGTATATAAATTTGCTTTCTGCTATCATTTTGAGTTCTTAGCATGTATCATCTTTGCTTAACGTGTTTCAGTTTGTGTTATTTTCGGAGGAAAACGAAAATGAATAATATTTGCTATTTACTATCAATTAGTTTACAGTGGCGGATCCTGAACTGTTCATCAGGGAGGGTGGCGCTGACTGACCTAAAAGTGTGTGGGGGGGGGCGTTCCTCTCATGCTTCTAGTATTCCCCATATAATCAACAATTTTTTTACAACGAAATGGGGGCAGGGGCCCCCAAGCCCCCCTGGGATCAGCCTTTGGGTTCCTATCAACGGCGGTCACTGCGGATATATTTCTGTATACTTACATACATTTACTATGAATTACTGTATTTGTTATAATTTACTATAAATTCCAATGGTTATCTTGGGGGAGGCTCTTTACTATTCATGGCGTTCGCTGATGTATATATATATATATAAATACCTTTCACTTTTGATAACTCTCCTGAAATTCTCTGTATAGTAATGAAAGTATATATGCATGTTCATAGAGTACAGAAAAACAGAAGGTATAAAAATCGGTATTTGGAAAATAGGGGGAGGGCAAAAAAATGTGCCCAGTCCCTAAGTTCCTTTGAATTTTGATACCTCTCCTGAAATTCTCCAGTCAGTATATTTTATTTACAGTTTACATACGCTCTATTTCCCCGCGATTTCGCGGGTGTTATCTAGTATTCCTTATGTTCCTGGCTTGGTACTGATTATGGTAACAAAAAGTGCAACACATCCGTTGTCATAAGTAACACAGTGTATCTTTCTTACAAAAATGTAATTAACGTTCACTCAATGGCAACCATGCATGCAGTATCTATTTTATAATATTCGTATAGTTTTTTTTATTTGCGTCGTGATGCTTCATTTGAATGCAACAAACATGTTTTATTAAGCAACGATGTTTTTGTCATTCCTTCAAAATTGCTTCGAAAGTTAAAAAAAAAAACAATTCTTTAACACCAAGCATAGCTGCTATAAGTATGCTTTTATCTTATCCATGCCATATATAATAAATCCAATTAATCTAATATTCCTTTAGGAGATTTTATTAGCTTTCGCTTTCAGATAGAAAATGAAATAATTTCTCAATAAATTAAAACAATGGAATATAATCTTATCGACAAAATGTCATGTAATATATTCAGTGCTATATAAAGGCTATTATCGCCATACATATATCTGCAAGGTTTGTTTATGATATATCTGTGAATCTAATGTATAATTTTGTATTTTTGTTTTTCTGGAATGATTAAAGAACAGGCATATTTCTGTACTAGAAATTGGCAATATCATTTTTTTAAATTCAATTTTTTTTTCTTTTATTTGACCCGTTGTCTTATAAGCAAGATCTTTTTGTTTTTTTTAATTACTCACCAACATTGGCTGCAATCGCTTAAATCGAGCTCATACAGACTATTCTAACTTAAACATATTTCATATGATATGTAAGATATATCATACAATATGTAAGATATCTCATATGATATGTTAGATATCTCATATGATTCATAAGTTGCAATGTTTCTCATATAACATTTATATATCTCAATTAATATAGTTTATGAGTTATATTGTATTAACTTTATAAAATATATCATATATTACTTTATAAGATATCAAGATATCTTCTAAATACTTTTTATATAAGATAACTTATCGATATTTTTTATATAGTATATCTTATATAGTTTATAAGCTACCTCATACGGATAGTTTATTAGATATATCATGTAATTTGTTAGATATACTGACTGAATTTGTGAAAACGCAACACTCATTTTGTAGATTTTTTTGTTACCAAATAATGTTTGATCATCATACAACTACCATTCATGCTTGTGATAAGTCTTTCTCTTTCGAAAAAAAATCAACATTTGACTTACGTGTGGTTATTGAACATACTCTATTATTGAGATAGCACGAATTCCAGAAAGCGAAATTTCGAACCAATAAAAGATTTTTTCATTTTTTTTTTTTTTGTAAAACAGTTCTTTCAATCCTTGGACACACTTAAATCAGTTAAAAAAATGTTGCATCTCCAATTTGCCAAGACTGAAGAGTAAAAAACTTAATCTACCCATTAGAATACCGCAAACAGGAAAACATGAACGAGCTGCAACCAGACAATTTGACGTCAGAAACTCGTCTTACGTCCTTTCGACAATGATACTGGTAGACGGGATTTGTTGAAGACCATCAATGATCAGATCAACATGTAGTTACAATGTTACATCAATAGAATTTGATTACGTAACGTCATTTGTTAGATATGTTTAAAGCCACAAAGTCAACTGCTTATCAAATTGCTGAATGCCATTTTGCACAGATATATGCCATAAACGTTTCCCATTTACTGAACTGCCAAAGAATCGACTGCAGAAAAACATCTAAAGCCTTAAAGATTCAACCGCATAATTGCCAAAACCCATTGTAATGAGTGGAACAACGGCTAAATCAGAAGGTGCAAAACAGAACCTGAAACGTGAATTGGTTGACCTTTCTGACAATCATTTTGGCGTTTGTTACAGGCAGGCATTGTTTTTGAAGGTAACACATTCATTGGTATACCACACTATTTAGATATTGAAAATGACGTAATCAAATCAACGTTCGAACTGGGATTTGTTTAAACATTGAAGAAATGAAAGAACTTTCTGTTCATAAGTTTTTTTACAAAATATTGCATATTTGAAAATGGGAATTAAAAAGAATAATCTTGAGTTGCATTTCTAAAGTCCGTCTGTATATTAAGAAAACTATCTGAGATAGCTTATAAACTATGAGATGTGATGATTAACCATCCAACAATAAAATAGAACTTTAGAGGAAATATTTTTAAAATTATCAACCAAACATAAATGATCTTTACAAGATCAAGTATTAATTTCATGCCATCAGCCATCAAACACAAATGTAACATAGGACACTAGAATCCAAATAATGTTTGTTAATATACATGATATATGTTACACCTTCAAACATTGTCAAATATTGACTTGAATTACTAGAACAAATTATTTTGATAGGTTCATATACCGGCTGAATCAAATATAGCAGATCATTGCAGACTTTTTGCATTGAGTGAAGGTGAAGTGCAGTGTGTCACAGTCATACAGAAATGTGTGTGCAATGCAAAAATCTTGAATGAATTAATCTAAATAAATTCATCATAGATACCAGGATTGAAATTTCATATTCACGCCAGACTAATGTAAAGTTTGGTATTTTTGTTTTCACATTGTTTTCCTGGAATGATCAAAGAACAGGTATATTTCTGTACAGGAAATTTGCAATATATTTTTTTTAAGTGCAGTGTGGTCACACAATCATACAGAAATTTGTCTGCAATGCAAAAATCTTAATGAAATCTTGAATGAGATTTCCACAATTGTTCAAAATGTCAACTGTGGGAGAACAAAGATGCAGTATTTTTTCAGGTACTATACATGTTTTTTCTACTGTAAAATAATTATAACATGATTGCATCATTATGTAATTATGATTTAGAATGTTCTTGAGGCATGTTCTTAGAACATGCGTCCAGGATATAACTCCCTTTTTGATCATTAGTAAGGTAGGTTATCATTATGGCAGTTCATTGAGAGAGGTTTCCTTTGAAACAATTCAAGGTTTTGAGGCAATATTCTGTTAGGTTTTTGCTTGTCCGTCCATCTAATTCTCACTAGGCCATTACAAGTCATGAAAATGACAACTGTATGCATATATAGTGTGACCAATATTTTATGCATGAATGATTTGATGACTTAGCTAAGTGTTTATTTCATATCTAATGGTACGTTATCATTTAGCTCCTATTTGTATGAAAAAGGATTTTTTTTATTGTATTTAAGAATTGAATACTTCTTTTTGTAACTTCTTTGGGGTGTAAAATCGTTGACCAAAGTACAATTTGAATGAAGCGCGGAAGCTCCGTACTAACAATGTGTGCACGGTCAACGCTTAAACAACCCTATGTAGTAACAAAAATAAGCATTCAATACTTATAATTACATTGTTTAGCTAGGATCATGAACACTCGATTTTTATTCAATTTACCTGTGCACTTTATTGTGGGACCTCGTGTTATCATGAATAATGAATGTTATTGTGTAATGAAATTGCTTAAAGTATAACGCGAGATTGCAGAGTAGACAATCAGAATCACGTATTATAATGATACATACATCTAATGTAATTATTTCAGGACAACTTATTCCTTGGGAAACACTTTGGTCTCCCCTGAAGGCTGCTGAACTTCCTGTGAAACTGAACTGTAAAATGAGGCAACAGTCAGCAGATATTTGAATAATGAAGGTCAAGAACCCTAAATAATAATGTTGCATTCAGCTGGCAATATGTTATAATTATGAACATATTAAATCAGACAAGGAAAATATGTCCTACTGGATGAGATAAGCATTGCATTGATGTTGTGGTAACGTATTATTTCATTGATGCCTTTTATATTGTTATCTATCTCAATTTTATGTTGTGTTTATTACATTATAATCTATCAATGTATCACCCACACGTTTCCGATTTCAAATCCTCCGTTGTTTCCGTAATTGTTTTTGCCAAAACGGGCCACTTTTTAAGCGTCAGAACGTACCAATTTTGTTATCAATATTATGTCCTCAGTGACAACAATAACGTTTACGTCAATTCAATGAATGGGGACACAATCATAGCCGTTGGGTGTTGTAGCCTTCTGCAAACAGATAAAGACACTATCAACAGTCATCTGGAGGAAAGACGCATATAGACAAATGTCCTTAATATGGCACAATCTCCAAAGGAAACATAAAATCACTGACTTCTGACTAAAGATAAGCATACACTAGATGATAAAAGAATGGCACAATATATGTTTTCACTTGCAGGGGTTTAAATATCATTTTAATCATTAGGATTATTATTGGTTTTTTTTTAATGGTTGAAGATTAACATTTCAGAATTCAACTATAGATTACGTAATCATTTATCAGCACCATTTTGTTCATCACCGATTGTTAATTCTTAGCAGTATTACCTCTTCTCCATGACTAAATATAACTAAAACACAAAATTAATATAAATTTGCCGACAGCCCGTCGAACGTGATAGACACCGTATTTAATTTGTATCTGAAATAATTTCCAGGAGTACACATTTTACAAATATTAAAACATATATACGATATTTCAAATATCAGTGTATCCATAGTGTAATCGCTTAAATTCTGAATGTTACCCTTCATACATGTAAATAGTCAATGCCGTCCAGGAAAAACCAACAATCGGTCACATGATATATGAATATGAATGGAAACCTGCATCCGTGCCAATGCTCGAGCCTATCTCAGGATAAAAGTGGCGGACCACACTTTTAATTCGCAATACATATACAAATAGAATTTCAGAAAAAAAACAAACTTAAATTGCAGTCAGCAATTAAAAATAAAGGAGCTTACTATGTTGCACGACGGCTTGAAAGTGAAGCGCTTGAAAAACACCAATTTATCGTAACCCAAAATTCGACTTCTGATTGGTCAATTTTGTCATGCCTTATGAATATTTATGAAAACGTAACGACAATACAATATTTTCCCGCTTTACTATACGAACCGCAGGAAAATGCAATGATTTCATGTTAATTTGCAACACATTCATTAACTCTTTACTGTAGTTTGTTTAATGTCCAGTGGAAAATATATTATGCATATTTGGAGGAAAATAAAAATTAAAATCAATGAGTTTTGTACATTCAATTTATCATTTTGAAATTGAATTGTTTTGTTGAAATGCCTTACTATAATTCCAATGTATGAATGTACCGCAAAACCTGCCTATTTAAGAAATAAATGGACAGATTGGATATTCATAAAAGGACACTGTTTGGTGCCCTTTTATAATTAGTCTTTGATTGCAGTTCAGTGACGTCATAAAGACACGTTATAGGGAATCGCACCTCTTTTGTTTGTGGGGGAGGGGGAGGGAGGAACGTTTCTGAGTGTTACATATATATATTAGATGTTTTGTTGAAGATAATTTAGAAGACGATACACTTTCAAATTAAATCCCTGCCTAGAAGGTGGTTCAAGAAACAGGTATCGTTATCATACATTGATGAGTATTCAAGAAATGTTCTTCAATGTACCTAATATTTGATTCACATTTTTATAACTAATAGTAGGTCTTATCAGTTTGTTATACCCTACTCACTATCCAATGAGATGAAATCTCTTTGTGTAATTATAAATTCTCAATGTGTGTTTTTCTATCTATTTCTTCTCAGTGTGTCTTTTTAAAATCTCAGTGTGTAATTTTAGATTATCAGTGTGTAATTTGAAATTATCAGTGTGTGTTATTCATTTTTTAAAATCTCAGTTTGTAATTTCGATTTCTCAGTGTGTTATTTTAGGTTCTTAAATCTCAGTGTAATTTTTTTTAATTCTTTGTGTGTAATTTTTTTCGAAAAAAAATGGTTTAAACTAGTTTTGACGAGAACGGCTTGCCATAAATAAACCAATCACTCTTTTGAACATAATTATCATTTGTTTAATACAATTCAGCAAATGAAATTGAAAGATAACTACATGCTTGCAGCATTTGGTGTACATATGTGTCATGTGTTAGCCTGTATTTCATTTAAGGTTTAGCAGATGAAAATATTGCATTGGATAAACCAACAAAGATGTCTTCTATTTATGATCCTAACATCCATGAAGGAAAACATTATGTCTGTTGTGACTCTGACTACGCAGTTGATGGAAACAAGTCCACAACATGGGTTAATGGTCGTCAGGATTTCCTATGTGCACATACAGACAGTATACTCAATCAACATGAATGGTGGGCAGTCGACCTTCAGAGAGTGTATTCTATTGAGAATATACATTTGTTTGGACGGACAGACTGTTGTCGTGAGTGTTTCATGTCTATTATATATGACTGAACTATTTTTAAAATATAGAAAAACAATTTTTTGTTGTTTGAAACCTGATTTGCCTTTTAATAAAATCTTGATAAGCACTTTAATAAGAGTTTTAGGAATGCAGGTGGTTGAGTTATTTATCCAACAGTAAGTTTTAATTTTAAGATTTTATATCTATTTGACAAACAAGAGGCGAAGTATTCAAAATTTTCATTGAAATTTATAAGTCGAAAAAAACTGATAGCGAAATGGCTAAAAATAGACACAGATAAACAGCAGTAATCAAAACAACATAGAAAAAAAGACTTAACAACACGAATCACAGATAGAGTTTTGGGTGCAATAAGGTGCTCAAGAAGGCTAAACAAATCCTTCTCATTATGTAGCACCATTTATGTTGCTCAATAAACTCATCATATATACCAGGATTAAAATTTTATATTTACGCCAGACGTATGTTTCGTCTACAAAAATTAGTTCACATTTGGGTTAAAGGGGCCGTTCATGTAGTTCCGACAATTTAAACATTTCTGTTGTCATCGCTGAAAC
This sequence comes from Mytilus galloprovincialis, assembly GCF_965363235.1. Classification (NCBI taxonomy): domain Eukaryota; kingdom Metazoa; phylum Mollusca; class Bivalvia; order Mytilida; family Mytilidae; genus Mytilus; species Mytilus galloprovincialis. The sequence goes on from NC_134846.1 coordinate 16,455,354, forward strand.
GAGTAGTCTAGAATGGTCAACTAACTCGTGATAGAGTCTGTGAAATGTACAAAGGGATAATTTCTAACTGTATCGTGATGTTTATAGATTCTTGGTAACTTGTTGTCCTTTTCCTAAGAAGTTCTTATATAACGTCAGCCGCATATGAATAAAGGAACATGGCAATACCGATTAAATAACTCGACCCCCAAACGTAACAAATATGTTATCAATAACAAATCAAGCATTTTGATAATGTCAGTTTTAGAGAATTTTTATTTCAATCAGAGTGATTTGTTTTTACGAAGTACAATTTATCCCTCCACAAAACAAAACAAAACTTGTTTTTACGTAGGCCAATCATATTGCATGAAACCAAGCAGGAGCAACTGTTTCAAGTTGTCATTCATTTTAGAATGGGGATTGTTTACAGTGTAAAAAGGTCATACGTTTTTACACTATCGCAAGATGAAAGAGTCTTATATTGTATGCACTCTTAAAGATCTTTGGAATAAAAATATCAAATCAATGTTTAAAAGTTAACCGATGTTTAGAGTCTCAAAAAAAGAGGGGGTCATGACAACAAAACAAACAGAAATCTGTACTATAAAAGATAGATTAGCAAACACAATATTAGAATTGAGTAACAATCTTCTCAAACAGTCTTATCTAAATAACTAACCATATACTCAAAACTCGGCAACAGGACATTTATTATTACCTTTATTTATATATGAAAAGTTTTAATAATTGAAATAATATTATATACTGATTTAATGTAATAGTTAACAAGTTGATCTATTGATTTTCACAGAAATCAGTTTAGCAAACTTTGATGTCGACGTTATTTGGCCAACATGTTCATGTAATCAATGGACTAATTTAGAGGAAGGAAAGGTATATAACTGTCATTACCAGGCCGCGGAAACTCAGAGAATTAATATAACCTGTCCGCCTAACACAAGAGGGAGGTTTGTAAGGATAAGACGTGGAGATACGCTTGGATTAGGGATATGTGAAATAGAGATTTATGGCAATCCAATAAATAGCTTTCTAGAATCAGGTAACCATGCTTATGTTGTTGTTTTTTAAATTGAAACTGTGTCAATTAGGCATAAGGCTCATAACAAGTTTAAAGAAAAGAAATTTTGTCAGCCGAAACCTTTATAAACTTTACAATTTAACGTATTCCCTTTCACACCTGTACAACGAACCGGTGTAGCAAATGTTAACACAAAATTTGTTAGTGATAAGTCTTGTTTCATATACTTTCTGTGACGTACAGATGTGGTATAGGGCTTAAATTAATCTCACAAATACCAGAATTGAAATGATGGTGCATCTATCAATATTTTGTATGGTCGATTTGCCCTTTACTGTCCAGTGCTTGTTTTGAATATTTTAACAAATTATTTTCAAAATTAGTTCAAAGAATAATATTTTATGGCTATTTTAAGTAACTGTGCAGTGGGGTTTTAAAGTATAATATCTAAACCATAGTTCTAGACATGCGCTACAAATTCGTGGTGATTGCTTTATTGAAAAAGAGACAAAAAACACTAAATATTATAAATCTCTAGTGCAAATTTGAAATAGTTGTAACAAAACATGGTTTCTTAAGGGGTTGAGTATTATGAAGTTGAAAACACCTTTGTTTAGATGAAGAAACATAAATATATGACCGTATAAATGACCGACTAAGGACAAGATTCCGTCTACATGTTCTTAAATTCATGCAATTTCCAACACAAATATATCATCTAATCACAAAATATCTGAAAGAAATTAAGCTAGATGATGATCTTCCTTTATCTCTCTCACATCTTGAGTTGTTGAATTTAGTACTATAAATCTTGTAACTTTATAAGGATACTGTATAAAATGTAACTTAACTTCATTTACTTAAGAAATAAAGGCAACAGTAGTATACCACTATTCAATAGTCATAATTCGTCAAAAAGACAAATCCTGATAACAAACTAAGGGGATACAAATAAACTATAAGAGAAAAATAGCTGAACAACAGAAACAGAAATACAATAACAAAAGTAAACGCAATCATATAAACATAGTAGGGAATGACGAAAACAACTTCAATACCTCTGCTAAAATATAAAAAAAGATGGTATGATTGCCAATGAGACAACTGTCTACAAGAGACCAAAATGACACAGACATTCACAACTATAGGTCACAGTACGGCCTTCAACAGTGAGCAAAGCCCATACCGCATAGTCAGCTATAAAAGGCTCCGATATGACATTGTAAAATAATTCAAACGAGAAAACTAACGGCCTTATTTATATAAAAAAAATGAATGAAAAACAAACATGTAACACATTAACAACCGACAACCACTGAATTACAGGCTCCTGACTTGGGACAGGCACATACATAAATAATGTGGCGGGGTTAAACATGTTAGCGGGATCCAAACATTAACTCTTTATATATTGTGTTTTGCTTGGGTAGATTGGCTATTTTTTATTTAAATCTAATAAATCGTTTGTTTTTCATCGATCTTTTGAATATTGCCTTAAGTTCTGATGAACGGTCCTGAATAAGTTTTTCTCAATACCAAATAAACTTATCTCAAATATCAGGATTTAAATGTTGTACTTCCATTTACAAAAGACTTAACAGTGACCCTCGAATGAAAAATTAAAAAAAAAAACATATAGATGTAGATGTAATATAACACATCAAATTCGAGAAGAATGGACTGAAAAATAGAACTTTTTGAAGAAGTTGAATCTCATTACACTGGAACATACACATTGAACTGTGACATTGATTTTTATCAATGGAGTATTTATCAATAGTTAAGTGATTTTAAACATAGATTGTACTAATTGGTATGTTTAACCTACAAATATTCATAGTTCAGCGAAACAATGTTACTATTAAGGACCAAAACTGCATAACATTTCTACATTTCAAACCTTTATTAGCTTTTATCAACATGATCAACGGAATTTATTGAATTCAAATGACTGAGATAAGCTGAGTAAATACTCAAAGACTCATACTACTCTAAGTTTTAATTTGCAATATTAAGCACTCGACGTTTAACATTCTAATTTAAAATGATTCATTTCAAGGCAACAGTAAAAAAAGTGTGGTTGTCATGATCTATGTAATGTTTACTAGGTTATTATGATTCTGGAATAGTGTTTTTTTATCGCTTGTAAATTCGGTTGACAACTTTTATTCACTTAAGGTTGGAGGATAAATATTCTTTCAAATTTCTAGTTTTTTACAGGTACATATTCCGCGTTGACGCTCTTGGTAAACAAAAGATTTCGATAGATTTAACATAACCTTTAAATGTTCATCTTTTCAGGCGTTCCGGGCTCTAATACGGCCTATGCTTGTGGGAACACCGGATACGAATATCTAGGTCCAATTATAGGAACGTCTGTAGCGTATAGCCGCATTCAGTGTACTAGTAATTACATCACGGATTCTAGGTGTTCTGCTGCAGAGTATGACAAGACAAAAAATGTTTGTACACTTAAGAGCCAATGCATTAATGGAAACCAGTCATCCTTAGTCCCAAACATCAACAAAGACGTATTTTTTATGCAATAGATCATTGGATAGTTGCCTCATCTTTTAACTTAAAGGCGAAAATAGTGAAATTCCGGACGATCATAACAGTAATCAAGAGTGTTTTATTTAATATGTTTTATGACAACATTCAAAACAACACACAAAACATATGAAATACACTATATATTTATGTACACGTAACTACGCAGCGCAGATTTCGTTATTGTCTTCTTGTTATCTCCCTTCAATATGTATTTACAAATACAATTATAATATGTCGTTATTCAGCCATATTCTGTTTGAACATAACAACGAGAGTATCAACAGTCCAAAAGGTCAACACTTTTGTGTTGAAAGGAAGTATCTTTGATATGGTCATAAATATGAATTAACTCTTCACAAGGTTGGTTTTGTATGGTGGCATATTTATATCTGCCCCTACTTGTCACTTACAGAGGATCGACTAGTAAATGATTTACACTTACTGCTGATTATGGTTTCTTAAACAATTACTGGCTGTGAATGCGACGCTGTCGTCCCTGACAGCTATCTTTCACTTTTTACGTTTCGTGTTATTCTGTTATTTTCACTCTTTATTATGGAACGCCACAGCTGTCTAATGTGGAACTCTGATATTACGTTCTGTTGTTCTATTCTTACTTGATAATAGTTTGTCTTTACATAATATGGTTTTAACATTACGCAATGATGTTTTGATATAACTCAATATGGAATAGTCATTGCATAATGATATTACGATATTAAATGATATAGTTTCGTATTGACTTGATATAGTTTTGTCAGTACTTTGTATGGTTCTGTCATTACTCGATGTGGTTTCTCCATTATTCAATGTGGTTATGTCATTAAGCAATGTGGTTAAAACATTACTTGATGTGTATTTGAAATTTCGTAATGAGGATTTGTCACTTCTTTATATGGCTTTAACATTATGTAATGATGTTTCAAAATTTGACGATTTTACACTACATGATGTGTTTGTTTCAGTATTTAATGTGGTCATGTCATTCCTTGAATTGGTTATCCCATTACTACTACGAGGTAAAACCACGTGACCATTTTTGATAAAAATATTTGTTATTATTAGACCGATTTCCATATGTCGTTTGTGTAATGCGCTTTGGATGAGTACCGCTATCCATTAAGTTTCAAATTAAAGTTCAAGTTGTTGTTCATACTTATTGGTATGAAAAAGGGGAACGACAGACAAAATTAAGAAAAAAGTATTAAAATATTTACAGTTATTCGGGCATAAGGAGGACATTCCCAAACCATTTGGTCCTGCCGTTTTTTCCTTAGTTCTCAAATGGAAGCTGTAAATTAATAAATAAATCAAAGATTCTTATTGACCCTGTCTCGCCTGATAATTCTGCTGTCAGTGTAAACGCGTAATGTTGACAAATTCATCATGTCAAAACAGTTAAATTCGGTAACATTTAATGAATTAAAAAAAAACTTATATAGAAATAAAGAAATGTGGTATGATTGCCAATGAGACATCTCTTAACCACATAACAACTTTCGAATTCAACTTTGAATTTGAGTCACCTCATGACATAGAGTTTGAGATAAACCTTTATTTGAGTCTCCATTAGGTTAAGATTAAGAGTTGAAATTCGAGTTATCTAATGAGTTCTATTTTTTTTATTGCGGATCAAGGGATTTTGCTCGAAGTTCCGTAAAGAGGGTTCAGGGGTAGATATGCGTACAAAAGATAACCAATTTTACAGCATTCAAAACACAACAGAAATTGAAATAAAGTTAGATGTGGTGTGATTGCAAATAAGACAACTATCCACCATAGTTTAAATGCAGTGGATGCAAGCAATCATAGGAAACCTAACAGCCTGCAACACACCGTATAGTTGGTCACAAAAGACCACCACGTGAAAATGTGAAGCAATTCAAACGAGAAAACTAACTGTCTAAGTTATAGCTAAACAATCTACGAAAAACAAATATGACACAAATGAAACAACGACAACCATTGAACTACATGCTCCTGACTTGGGGCAAGCATATAAAGAAAGTTCAAGCGGAGGAGTTTAAAATGTATGTAAGCGCTAAACTTTAACACAACCTGTTGTATAATAGCAACGCATAAGAAGAAAATTTAGTTTGGCTCAACTCAATAGATCAGTATGACTGGGTAACATATATCCATCAGCGTGATCTCGGGTTCTTCGGAAGGGTAAGCGGATTCTGCTCAACTTGTGGCACTAGTCGTGTTATTCGTGAAAGTACAAACCTAGTGGTTTGGTTTTATTTGGTAGTTTACATTCGAGGAAAAGATGACGGGGTTGTGGTTACGACAACTCGAACCTATCCGTCGTCATCTGTGAAACAGATATTTCAAAAAGGTTTTTTTCAATTAGTGCACGGTATATCAGAAACTACAATTAACAAAAATATAGTTTAATAGTCACATGTTCAAATGAACATGCACGCTAAAAAAAAATTTATAGAATTGATGCATTGTCGCTTAATCCCCCCTACCCCCCCCCCCCCCATTTCCTTTAAACTTTAGCGAGTTGATTCAAAGTGTCTCATTTGTTGAAAATACAGTACAAGTGTGTCGTACCTGCGACAGTGACAGCGAGATACAATAAACCTATATGCCGTCGTCGGTAGTATTGTCGGCGTCTTCATCATTTAGATCGTTAGGTTTCTAGTTTGAATTGTTTTTATATTTTTCATTTCGAGATCTTTTTAAGCTGACTATGTGGTATGAGTTTTGCTCATTTTTAAAGACCATACAGTCACACATATATATCAACTTCTACATCATTTGGTATGTGGTTGAGAGTTGTCTCATTGGCAATCATACCACATTTTTTTTTTATATCTATATTAGAGTTTGTTTTAGCAGTGAATAAATAAATTTGGTGTATTTACTGTCTTCTGATTGGTTAAAAGAATTAGCTTTATTTTCAATGTTATCAATTTTTATGGCGACACGCCCACTCTAACGTTGTGTATTCATACGCAAACATCTATGTACGTTGTTTTTCGTATTAATATACATCTTTGAGTCTTATTTTTGATAGAAATTTATTTATAATGAATGGCAATAATTTATTTTGAATTTATTGAACCATAAAATTAATTTTTGACTCTTCACATTTAACATAATCCGCTTCGCGAAATTTAATACGAAAGTCAAAAATTTCTGTGTCATTTTGTTCTCTTGTGGAGAGTTATCTAATTGACAATCATACCACATCTTCTTTTTTATATTCAACCTTTAAATTGTTGATTGTGCTCTATTCCCGAATGTGACATTTTGAATGACTGTGTAATCGAATGGTGGGTGTTGCATGCATGGCTGACGACGATCGATAAATTCAAAAAAAAATTACCGCTGTTGGAAAGTGATAAATTTATTGAGACACAAACAAATCCGGGTTACAAACTAAAACCGAGCAAGACACACCAACTATAAGTGGAAAACAACGAAACCACAGAAACACTCAATTGAACAAAAATGAACGACAATGCAACACACACAGAAACGAACTATAAGATAACAACTGCCATTTTCCTGACTTGGTACAGGACATTTACAAAAAAAGTGTAGATTGAACCTGTTTTTATGGCTAGTGGACCCTCGAAATTTTATGGCAATATTAAATATAACACCAACTAACAAATAAATAACATAACAATTAAATATGAATTTTATTGATCCGATAAATTCCGTATTAGGACAATTGAACACTGTGTAACGAATTTATCCTGTTTTTGTTATATTACATATTATTATATTCAAATTCAATTTTAGGACAATATGAATAATTTATTTTAGATATTCAATCTAAAACTGTGAAAAATTGAAAATATTATGACTATAAAGCAACTCAATTTTTTATTTTTTTTATTAGGTCAATGGTATAAGGGAGATAATTCGAATTGACGTAATAAATAAGAGAGATAATTCCAATTGACGTGATAACAAATTGTACTGAAATTTATTAGGACAATATCAGCCAATCAAAATGCGAGAAATTACTCTAAATCAGGATAACCTTACTTATAAGTTGAAAACAATGAGACAATGACATGGTGTGAAAACAATCAAGATATATATAACAGCATACAAAACAATCAAAATCAGAAAGATTGACAAACATGAACCGCACTAAAAACCGTGGCCGATCTCAAGTTCTTCGAATGGCTATAACATTGTGATTTGAATAGAGACATTTTCTAAGGAATTTAAAAAAAAATGATCATAGTCATTCACGTTCGAGGCCTTACAGACATATTTATAAACAAATGAAAAATAATGCAGTGTTAATGTCATGCATCTTCAGCGTTTTAGTAGATTTGCCTGCAACAGAAATGATAGATGCCAAATATTTGAAAGCCAAGGATGTTTAAGACCTATTTGACAAAAAATGCATAAAAGATGGTCAAATGCATATATAAGTTTAATTGTGTATAATGTTTGATTTTTTTTTTCTTGGACACATTAAGAGACTGTGTTACTATTGTCGGAAGGGTTTCCTGGTTCTCAATAATGAACTTTTATCTGGATGACTGTTGCGTCTGATTAATCTCTGTATGTGCCGTTTCTTCGACTAATACTTTGTTTTGTTTTTCCCAACCTTTTATATTGTCTCAGTAACATAGCAAACAAAGTATTTGAAACAATAATTACATGAATTATATTATTTCAATATTAAATAAGTCATATTGCCTAAACTGTTCCTAGTCCCTTTAGTTTCGATCAATAATATTGTCATCATAGAAACGATATTCACTTTCTAATATCAATGTAGGTTGCAGATTCTATTTCAGGAATGACTGTAATACCTTTTCTGTCTATGAAGAAATAACATAAAAAATTGGTGCACACTGAATAATGCGCGTAGCGGGTTATTTAACAGTGTGTACCACATTTTTTATGTTATTTCTAATAGACCGAAAAACTATTACAGTCATTTCTTATAATTTAATTCTAAATTTCATTTTAAACCGCAGAAAACCATGAAAAAACGTTGATGACGTCACGGTCACATGACTAAATTATGTCTATGAGCTCATAACAAAATAATAAATGTCATAACAGAAAAAAATATGATGAATTCTATTGTATCCTTTTATCAATACTACAGCTTTGTGGTAAACCTTAATTTCCTATTGGTATAATGTAAAGATATAATTAGCCAATATCTGATTAGAGTGCAAAGCATTTTAAAAAGGAAGAAGATTAGTCGTCTTTTAAAACCCTCCTTTGGAGACACTGGCAATAAGTAAAATGGAACAATCAAACGACTAATTGGATTCAGAATAACTTTAAGATCACAATGGTTATATAAAGAGTACCACAAAGTGGTAAGGTATCTAAATCCGTGGTCACAACGAACCTACGACACATCTATACAGCGCCACGACATGAAATTTTGTCAAATCGCGGGTCATCTGTGGTCGTCGTAAGACAATCGCACGACAGTCGCGCGATACTTTAAGCATCGTGGCGACGTCGTGTGTCGTGGGACAAAAATTGGACATGCACCTTTTTTGCTCTACGATTTTTTATCGTGTCACTGTCTTGTGACTGTCGTGAAAAAGTCTTACAATCGCCGTGTGACTGTCGTGCGATGAACACATTGTCGTGGGAATCAATAAAATGCATCACGATTGTCTTACAAATACCAATTATCGTACGATGATAGCACAACATTGATTGCCTGTCGTACGACAGTGGTACGTTCGTCGTGCAATGTTTTTTCGTTGTATTAAGAAGGGGAATGCATGTTTGGAAAAAATATACCGTCTACCGTTTAACATGATGGCTAATTCATCAGAACGATTATGGGTGGCCCTGCTTAGTAGGCGCCTTGGCAGACTACAACAAGAGCAAACTATGGTCCTGTTAGCCTTGATTCAAGCCCGTGACCAGTATAGGAACAAGCGAAAAGCTCGACGTTGGTGGGCTAGACCATGGATCGAACAGCGCCTGATAGTATAGTACACTGATGTAAGAATTGTAGCGGGAATCTGCTGGTGATTTCGTTGGATTCATGCGAATGGAGCATGGCATGTTTCAAGAATTTTTATTGAGAGTTGCATCACAGTGGCACGACAGTCGTACAACAGTGACACGATAGTAACACGCACATCTCATGACATGAAAACCTGAAAATAGCCCCAAACAACTGACGATTGTCGTATGATTATCGCACGACTGTAGCACGACTGTTATACGAAAACAGTAATCTCAAAAATACTGAACTCAGAGGAAAATCCTATCAGGAAGTCCATAATCACATGGCAAAATCAAATAACAAAACAAATCAAAAACGAATATACAAGAACAGTCATATTTTCAAATGTAGAAAATGGTTGATTAAACCTGGTTTTATAGTGCTAAACCTCTCCTTTGGATGACAGTCTCATCAAATTCCGTTATATTTACAATGATGCATGAACTAAACAGACATTATAAATAAAATAGTAATAATACGGGTACAGCAGTCATAATCGTGTAACAATTTTAAAGGGATAATTTAACAGAACTCAAACACATCTATCTACAAACACATTCATTGATTGGCGTGTCTGACGTCAGAAAATTATATACGTCGTGCTTGCATTTCCTATCATGATTTTCTTGATAGAGGGCTGCTGCTCACAAGGAAGCTATTAAACCAAGAGTTCCAAATAATGAAATTGAAATCATCCCTTCGTAAATTTTACGGACGCCATCACGAATTGGTTGACCGTTATGGAACAACCGTTTCACAAATGATATCGGATATGTTCCTTACGTCGTTACTACAATCCCATTCCCTTTCATGAATGTGACCTACCGAATCAGACTATTTACCGGATTTGTTATCACATAAGCAACACGACAGGTGCCACATGTGGAGCAGGATCTGCTTACCCTTCCGGAGCACCTGTGATCACCCCTAGTTTTTGGTGGGGTTCGTGTTGTTTATTCTTTAGTTTTCTATGTTGTGTCATGTCTACTATTGTTTGTCTGTTTGTCTTTTCATTTTTTGCCATGGCGTTGTCAGTTTATTTTCGATTTATGAGTTTGACTGCTCTTTTGGTATCTTTCGTTCCCCTTTTACAAATATTTGTCGTTCAATGTATATACAAAAAAAATTTAAATTTCACATTGGCAAAGTTAGCATACAGGGTTAAACAAGTATTTAAGAATTAATTTCAGAAATAGACTGAGATTTAAAATAGTTCAAAAGTTATATAGAATTTATAAGAATCCACAAATAGTTCATGCCACTACGCGATACGACCGACATGCGACAAACCCACGACAGGTAAATTACCATTCTTTTTACCGTCTTGTACCCATCCTGGAACCATCGTGGACATGTCGTAGCTGATGTGACCACTCGAAATATTGTTTTGACATTTTTAAAGACAACGCCCCGACAACTATTTCATAGATCTTCCAAGACAAAAAAAATCGTACGATCAGTTGGTACCGGAGATTTAGACAACGTTTAGGTGAAAACTCTTCAAGTCAAATAATAGAAGTCAGGTCATGTCAAATGGTAAGGCTTTAGTTGCAATAATGATATTAGACAAGTCACATCATATGTTCTGTATTTTATTGATAGTTTTGTATAGCATTTTACAAACACGTAATGATTATGGAAGACCCACTAGTTTGTATATGTTTAGGAAAAATGCAGTCAAAAGTTTGCATTGTATTCATTTTCCAATTTACGTATCCCGATTGATTATTTCGTAATATTTCCAGTTGACTTAAATATCTAATGATGTAATGTTGTGATCACGACAAAAACAATTAGGAGCCCTAAAATAATGTCTTGTGGATGTTTGCTTGTCATGTTTTGGAATTTTTGTCAGATTTTCGAAATCCTCTGGTTTTATCCATTTCAATGCCTTAAAAAAATTTGCCCATGAAACCCCATTTTTCTTTTAATAAATCTTTTACATGTGTAAATACAAGCCATTTGTAAAAGTCTTATAAAATCTTATTTATTTTTTGATAGTTTTTGAGAACTTTAACTGGTCAATGATAAAGCTATGAAAAATCAAGAGAGAACATTTTCCCGCCAAAATTCCAATGGCTAATATCTCGAAAACAAGCACATTGACCCCTATATTTTTTTGGCTTTTTTTATTCCTCAATTACTCTCCTATCAATATTTACTAGTTTTATGGAAAGTTATTTATTTTGAAACTGAGCAGCAAACATCCTTAAGCCCTTGGAGAAGAATAACAGGAGAGTTTGTTTTTTAAATAATATCACTAACGTCGAATTTATAAAAAATTGTTATTTGCGGTAAATATGTTCATATGAAACTGATTCACCAACTGTTTTTTGATAACCTAAATTTGGAACATTGTTTGAGACAAAAAGAATGTAAAATACTAAAGATGAAGATTTGAGATACAAAACCGAAATGTGTACAGACGATGAAATAATGTGTATCTCTTTTGAAAACCTTCACTGTCTATATTTGGCACTGTTATCAGTTCTTTATTTTACCTGTTTCAATTAACAATTTCGTAATTATGTTTTCTTTAGACAACTTATAAACTAATGATGATATAACGATTTTATCGAATAGTTATTAAATATAAAACAAACTGAAGAAAATATAAATCTCGGACATGATATGCAGAGTTTTTTAGCTTTGTTCGTCAGGTCGAATGAATGCAAAATTGTAATTTGTTAGGGATTATGTACACATATCATGTATTTAGAGACTGTTTATGTGATACCTTAATCAAGAACAAAAAAGTTTCAAATACGAGACTATCAGGTTAACTTTACTTGCTGGAGCTTTTAAAGTGATATATAAATAAGGAATTTATGCAGTGGATACAACATGTACAGTGTGCAAGAAAAGGTTCTGAAAAAAAGCTATTTTTTTACAGTCAATGCTTCTTCATTATAGCCGCTTCGGTATTCCCCTTATTAAATTAGAGAATCCCATCGAGGCAATAACATCGGGTATGATATCATTAGAATATGCTGATTTTTGTTCATATAAACAAAATTGAAGACATATAACATTTGTATTAATGATGTCTTTTTTGCAACCTAACGTAAAGCAATGATCCTTTAATTCATTCGTCAATATATATTCAATTATGAACAAAATAAATTTATAGTCACACACATTCAAATACATTACCAGTAAAACATGGCTGATCTAAATTCTATTATGTTAAACATAACTAGCGAGATACATGACAGGGAATGAAAATTAAAATATATCCAAGGTCAATTAACAAACGACAAAGTGAAAAGCATGACTAAATCAAACGTTTTAATCAACCATCCAAACGAATTTAAAGTTATTGTCATATTCCTGACTGGGTACTTGTTGTTTATTACATGTCATAAACTTTCTTTTATTATTCTGAAACACCAATTGTTTTTCAATGTCTCCGTCCTTCTCCCGTCTTCTTTAATAAACAGTTCTCTCCATGGGCATTATGCATTATCTCTTATGTATATTGCTATAGATCGTTTTATATACGTAGTGATTATTCATATATGTGCAAGAAACGTGTTTTATTAAGAAACAATTAGTATTTTTTAGATATTCCTTCAGAATAACTTCGAAAAATAAAAATATTCACCACACAAAGCATAGCTTATAATAGTATAGTTTTATCTTATCAGATGCAATTTATAATGAATCCAATTAATTAAAGACTCTTTGAGGAGTCTTTATTAGCCATGGCTTTCACATACACAGTGAAATAATTTTATTTGACCCATTGCCTATTAAGTTCCTTCTTTAAAATCTTGTTATATTTTTCAGTTCAATGATGTCATTTCTGAACTAGTTTGGGTGCAATCGGTAAAAACGAACTCAGACAGGCTAATAAGAAGATGGCATTTTTTATATAGATTTTTCCAGACAATAAGATTAAATATTCCATATTATTTTTAGCAATATTTTAGATCTTAAATTGTAAACATGTATATGTACTGTCGCAGATGAGTATTTGATAATAATGATAAGTCATCGATGCACTTGTTTTATTCCATCATATTTTGTTGATAAATATAATCATTTTCTGTGATTAACTTAAGATATTGTATAGATCGTGTGTATTGTTGAAGACTGTATGATGACCTCTAGCTGTGTAATGATTATTGTTTTTTTTTTTTTTTGTGATATTGATGCACACCTCATATCTTTAATTATTCATCGATATTGTTGTAAAGGCCGCCCCTTCTAAATACACCATGATTGGTTGTCATAGAATAAAACAATGTTTTAAAATTAAGAAAAACATTTTAATGCCAGCCATTCTCTACGCTACGTTTCACAAATGTAAGTATTATACGTTTCAATATCTTTATACTGAGCGTTAGCATTTTATCAATTGAAATGTATTATACATCAAATTAATTAAACAGCCTCTGATGAGAAAATGAATTTTAGCTTTAGTATAGAAGCTGAAATAGTTTGTAATTGTTAAAACAATGTTAAAATAATGAGATTAAGCTTCAATAAACATAAAAATAATGATATTTATTCAACCTATAAGTAAAAGTTTCAATCAACACTTATAATTATTACTTCAAAACTTTACTATAATCAATTCAAGTTATATTTATTCTACAGGTTGCTATGTACAACTTTCGTTTTTCAAATTTTAACAGACACATATGACTCTTAAAATAATTGGTTTCTATTTATTTTTATTACTTCCAGGAAATAGGTGACAATAATATATCATAATTGTGTTTACACTTGTATCATATTATTTGTAATTGAAGTGCTAGAATTTTATGAATGTTCCTGTTAGGCCAGTGTGCAACAAAATAAATAACGGTTTTCTAATTGTTGGATGTACAAGATAAGATATTATATCTGATCCCGTTGAGATATTTGCAGATATTATTTTATGTTCATTATTAAACTCTTAGCAAACCAATGAAATACTAGTACATTGTTGCGAACCTGCAACATTTTCTAATGCATTTTAAAAATATTATCGCGTAATACAAAATATATACATGTGTTAAAAAAACACGGCATTCTGTATCGATATTTTCAATGTATGCTATGATTCGATTTAGTAGGAAGGCATGCTCAGAAAATATCTAGTTTCTTTTCTATTTTACGTTTTACTGAGATAACACGTTTCCTTAACAGGATTGAAACACGAGAGCAAACCTTAACATTTATTCTCCTTACCATAAAATGTAATATAATAATTGAGTAACATTCAATACGAAGGCTTTTTTTTTTAACTGAAATATTTCCATCTTCACTGTCTTTGTTAGTTCACTGCTGACCTTTCGCTAATAGACAAGTGTACAAGCTTCAAATCTTGTTCTGTTTAAAAACAAAACTATAACCTGTCAACATGTTACAATGCATAATTTTGGTTTCAATAAAGGTGCATACTTTATAAGGGCAAACTTTATCACCACAATACATGGCTTGAATAAATAAGTTTTAACCTTATTGGTAGAGATTCATTTTTATAAATCTTATTTAAAATAATATATCCAGAGACAGTATATTAGATGTAGCGTTTTGTGAAGAGACGATACAATTTCCTAAAAGACTAAAACAATGTAATTGAATTTCTATCGACAAAATGTCTAGTTTATATATCCCAAAGTGGTTATCAAGGCTCTTTGTTTCTTCAGTGACAATTATATTTGACTTGAAACTCCCCACATATACATTTAATTCCATTTCACAATACAATTCCGTTGAATATTAATCGTGGTTCTTAATTATCTATTTAAGTAAAAGAATTTCAGCACGCCGGATGCCTCAGACACTTGGTATTAAATTGTTGTTTTAAAGGAGGGGTATATAATTTGCAACATCATGAACATGGTATATTTTAATTAGGTCTGAAATACCATTGCATGTAAATAGTTGAAGCCGATCTGATGAAATACATATTGTCTAAACTTCAGTTTATTGTTAACGACCGTATACTAGTATTGACGTTTCATGTAGATGGATATTTGGTTTTATAGTCGTTTGGCTGCTAGCGAATTGTATTAGAAAGAAGATGTGGTATGATTGCCAATGAGACAACTATCCACAAAAGACCAAAATGACACAGACATTAACAACTATAGGTCACCGTACGGCCTTCAACAATGAGCAAAGCCAATACCGCATAGTCAGCTATAAAAGGCCCCGATAAGACAATGTAAAACAATTCAAACGAGAAAACTAACGGCCTTATTTATGTAAAAAAATGAACGAAAAACAAATATGTAACACATAAACAAACGACAACCACTGAATATACAGGCTCCTGACTTGGGATAGGCACATACATAAATAATGTGGTGGGGTTAAACATGTTAGCGGGATCCCAACCCTCCCCCTAACCTGGGACAGTGGTATAACAGTACAACATAAGAACGAACTATAAAAATCAGTTGAAAAAGGCTCAACTCATCAGATGGACAAAAATATAAGTGGACGTGGCCGGGTACTTATACATCCCGACACAAAAAGACACAATGAACAGATCTGAGAGTACTCGCAGTTATCTGACAGCTAGTTCAAAGCCACTAACAACTAATAAAAACATCATGCATCTAAGACTAAACTATCAATCCGTACACATCCAACATCCAATGGATTTAGTGTAAAGACATCATAAACAGCCAGAGAAAAACATGACCTTGTGCAATGCCAAGTTACAGGTATCGACAGATGGTAGATCCATGAATATGTATATATATAACATACTAGTAAAATTTAGTAAGCTTTTAATCTACTGATAACAAAATCAATACATATTACAATAAAAACAATATTCAATGATCTTATTACGGTGTTGAATAGGTAACCTTTTAGAATAAGTTTTTTTTAAAAGGAGCGACAAGTTTACATGGATCATTTCTAAATTTCCGGGCACGGTTAACAACATTTCCGTAAAAATGAGGATGTGCTATCCCGTTTGAAATAAGTTTTCTACAGGTACATCCAAACTTCAAAACCAAATCTTTATATCTTTAAAAAAAATTTAGTAAAGGTTTTCAGTAATTTATGATAACGATATCCCTGGTTTAATAATTTACCAGTAATACATAGGTTGCGTTCGTTAAAATCAAAAACGTCACAACAGACACGGGCATAGCGAACAAGTTGTGAAATATAAACACCGTAAGTTGGTGCCAAAGGAACATCACCATCAAAAAATGGAAAATTAACAATAGGGAACGAAAAATCGTCTCTTTTGTCGTAAATTTTAATGTTGAGTTTCCCATTTAAAACCGAAATATCTAAATCCAGGAAAGGACAGTTATTACCGAATAAATTTGATTTATTTAAAGTAAGTTCCTTGGGGTAAATTTCAGCAGTAAATTGAAAAAATTCTTGATTATTTAACGAAAAATATCATCAAGATAACGGTAAGTGTTGTTGAATTTATCAATTAAATACAATTTCGACGGGTCTCTACTGAGTTTAGTCATAAACTGTGATTCGTAACAGTATAAAAACAAGTCTGCTATTAAATGGTATACTTCAAAAGCTTATGTTTATTTTAATCAATGGTTTCTTATGTTTGAGATTTTTCCTATTAGCGTTCTGCTGACTTTGGTGAAATATAATGGAATTGTATGCAACTGTCAAACACGGAAGACGTGTAGCCATCTATAAAACCAGTTTCAATCCACCATTTTCTACATACGAAAATGCCTGTACTAAGTCAGGAAGATGATAGTTGTTATTTGTTTGTTTGGTGTGTTTTAGCTTTTGATCTTGCCATTTGATAAAGACTTTCTGTTTTGATCTTTTGATCTTGCCATTTGATAAAGACTTTCTGTTTTCATCTTTTCTCGGAGTTGAGGACTCATTTGACAAAACTAACAGGCATGATAGGTAAAAATGCAAAGACATAGGTGTAAAGCAGTCGACATTATGGTATTATCTTAATCAATAAAATAAAATATAACGTAAGCAAACATTTACCATGGCACAATAACACAATGACGGGATGCATAAGTACAGAGTCACATCATATGTAATAACGCAACACAAAATGACATATATACAAAGCATATTAGCAAACAATTAAAGGCCATTATACAATAATTATTATAGAACAATAACACAATGCCGGGATGTATAGGTTCAGAGCCACGGCATATGTAACATAGAAACACTTAACACCTGACTATTGCATTGATGGAGAGCATTCATTTGTAGAACATTAAGGCATAATAGATAGTTCAACACGAAAACGCATTATTTATCTGCATCTTTTGGCTATGTTAAAAGTCCTTTAAAATATCAGTTAACTACAACTTGTCAACGGCATACTGCTCACTAGACTTTAGGAGCTCAGTATTTTCGTGATTTTACTATATATCATTCATTAGTGCAATCTTAAAGCTAAAGATATTATGTCAGACTCGTTTGGAACCACATGTTTCTATTTTGTTCTCCAAGTATGAAAAGGGTTTTCGGTGACCGAGTGGTTTAAGTATTGGAACAATTGTATCACCATCCTTTCATCACTTAGGTAAAGAGATTAAATCAGCACGTAGCCGGTTTGCTCGACACACATCTTACTTGACTAGTTTTTCAGGTTAGTGGGTTTCTTTATGCATTTTGGCTTCTACCAATACAAAATGACAGCAACGAAATACCACAATAGTGGCTTTAAACACCAATCAATCAGTCAAACAAACAAAAAATAACCAGTTACAATTCCAGCATCGCGTCAAAGGGAAATAACATAACAAAATAAAATAGATAAATAAATAAAAGCAAATAAAAGCAACTCAATTGTAAAACATCCATTTCTTAACTATTGTC
Organism: Mytilus galloprovincialis; assembly: GCF_965363235.1. Taxonomy (NCBI): domain Eukaryota; kingdom Metazoa; phylum Mollusca; class Bivalvia; order Mytilida; family Mytilidae; genus Mytilus; species Mytilus galloprovincialis. The sequence goes on from NC_134846.1 coordinate 16,473,683, forward strand.
TTATATTTTGAGATACCACAGTCCATTGAAATAGAGAGGAAAGCCATTGACATGATTTATATAAACTAAATAAAAAGATATAAAAGCCATTTTTATAGAATAGAAACAGAAAGACACAAAAATATAGTAAATCAAGGACTATTATTAAGAGAAAATCTAATTTTTCTACGAAATCGTCGCAACTTCTTACCCAGCCTTGATTAAAATACAACATTCATACAAAATCGTTTGATTTCGTCCCATTCGGACTAGTGCCTATTTACAAATTCAGTTCATGGTGGTTTTAATTTGGAATATCGAGACACGCGATTTATTAAATGAGAGACAATAAATGCAAAAAGAACACTGTACTCATAAGTCGTTTAAAATTGGACCAAGTAAATATAAATAAGAAGATGTAATATGAGTTCCAATGAGACAACTTTCCATCTAAGTCGCAATGTTATAGCCATTCAAAATACTTGAGAGAGTCCATAGTGTTAAGTCAAGATCGTTGGGAAAACAAATTGTTTTCGAAAGAATTTTGCTGTGTTTTGATATAAGTTTAGATTTCGTATAAACTTTGCATACTGTGTTTCAAACGATAACTGAGTTATTCGTCATCAGCTACACTTGACCCAGTATTTGCATACCATTTTAGTATTTTTGGATTTCATTATTTCATGCGTCCAAAGCCCTTTTCTACATTGAATCATTATCAGGACCGGTCAAATCTAAATATTTGAAATCAAGAAATAATTATGTCAAACATTGTAGACCTAAATGAACACCAAAAGACCTAAAACGAATAGCTTACATATAAATGAACTTTGAAATTGATATGGCCTTCAGTTTTGTTGATGGGAGCGTAAATGATGATTCTTATTTAAACTGAACACGCTTCTGGCATACTATATTACTGGCTGTTATATTTAATGCCTTGTTACTATTTATGTTTCATGACACAATAAATATAGTCAAATGATCATAATTAAGATAAAATGCTAATTCCCGATCTGTGTACAAATGAACATACACAATTACACATGTACAGAGGCGCATACGTTTTATTTTAAACCAACGGATTTATAAATATAAGGAAATCGAGAATTTCTTATGGAACATATGCCCAATCACTGTTCATTTTGTTCGTTGCTAATTTTAAAGTTGACAAGTGATGAAATTGAACTTGTCAAGGGAGCTTATTTAAAGAAGTTTCCAAAGATGCATTTGCTTTGTTAAGAATATTCAAAGAAATTCGCCACTTAAAACAAAGATTTCTTTTATACTCTGTAACAAATACAAATGAAAAAAGTTATTACCCTTTTACCACTAAATGCATTCAACGCAGATTTTAATCAAGTGTTGTCTTGACATCGTATTATCAAACCTTCCTTTATTAGAAATGCTGCAGCATTTTAAGCGCAAAGCTAAGGGCACAAAGAGTTTTATTATTGACTTAAGTATACATGACATCTGATGTAATGAGTGAATTAAATTTGCTGCAATATTGTACTATTTTTTTCTGTGAAAGAGTTGTTAATACACAAACTCTTTATACAGATTTTGCCCACAGTTAAACGATTTAAATTGAAAGTTAAAAACTATTGGACTATTTTTATGTTTCTTTATGAGTAACATGTCTGGTATCACATATGAAGCAGGTTCTGCAAACATGTCCTTTTTTGTGGAGTTCACTTTGCTCACAGTGTGAAATTGTGGTTTGTAGTCAGTTTGTTGTCTTCTCGAATTTTCCTATGTTATGTCCTAATGTATGTAACAAATGATTTACAACTGCAATATCCGAACAGTTATTATTATGATTCTGGATTCTTGCTTTAATCTATACACTTCATTTCATTTATTAAATCTTAATTATTGTTTTTTCCATTTTCAATGACTTTAAAAAAAGATCACGTGATGTTCAACTTTATAACGGGGTTAAAGTGTGATTTTTCTTTCGTCAAGAATAACATGATGGGTGGTTTTAGCGGTGAATGATCTGGGAGCCTTTTTATGGATATTGCGTTCATTACAGTATGAAATTATGTTTTGGCAGTCTACTGTTTGCCGTGTCGTTGTTAGTTTGCATATCCTTTTATGTATGCCGCCGCATTTATTTAACAAAAGATAAACTATTTTCGAAACAGAGACATATGTGATGATTTATTTTTTCTTTTTTTTTCTTGCTATACTCTATATAATTTGATTCTTTTAAATATTGTATTTTGTCGCTCCGAATGACATCAACAAAATTAGGCATGGTGTTAATTTTCTTCTTTATTTCCTATAAAAATAATATTGTCAATCTAATCAAAAGAATAACAAATAGAATGTTTCAACGGGGAAACAACAAAAAGACCAAAAAGTAGAAAAAAACAGCCGAAGGTCTCCAATTGGTTTTCAACACAGCGAGAAAACTCCGCACTCAGAGTCGTGCTTCCGTTGGCCCCTAAACACAAATGTGTACTAATTCAGTGAACATAAACATCATACTAAACTCCCAAACAAATAAAAGAACTAAAATCATAAATCTGACAAGACAACAAAGAGGCTTCTAACTTGTGACTAGCGCAAATATCGACGAGTTAATCATGTTTAGTGAGTTCTCAACCACCCTCCTACTATACATCTAGCCAATGTAGAAAAAACACAGCAATACGCTCAGTTTAAATGAAGTCTAATTCCGATGTTTATTAGCAAAACATTCTTGTTGTAAATTGTAAACGAAGTATTACCAAAAACCAAGTTAAAAAGAAGTCCAATTCCATTTTTTTTAGCAAACATTCTTGTTAATTGTAAACGAAGTATTACCTAAAACCAAGCAAATGTGACCAGGGAGCCCCAGTTATTGATCGCCAAATATACCACTTCAACGTTGTTAAATTTTTGAAATTAACAAATATGTCGTTTTCGTGATTTACATTAAGATGAAAACCCATTTTTTGGAAAAAATAAAATTACAATTATATGCTGACCGGAAATATCCGTCTTGAAGACAATTATTTCAAGTCTTATCGAAAGAAATCACACGATATGTTTACAATATATATTCCGTTAGTTTTGTAGATATAATTGCAGTGCTCATTGTGAATACTTTCATTACAGTAATATAATAGTGCCGCTCCTTTTGCAACAGCAACGTTAATACTGATAAAGAGACGGGATAAACACAGGACATAAGAAGTGGGCCCGTCAAACCAATAACCAAAAAGTCAATTACTTAAACTATAACACACAAGTACCAGACTAAAAACTGTTTAAGTACAATTTGTTTTATACATTTAAAAAAAAAAAGATTACTTCCTATATACCAAAAATAAAGTAAGTTGTCTCCCTTTTCTAATGCAATAAAGATAAATACAAGTATAGTATAATGAGCATTCATATAAAAAGAACAGTTTTTAAAAAGGGAATATGAAAGAAAAAGTGAAAGAAAGACTAAAAAGTCATATAACATGCATAACTCTGTGAAAATGATTATGCAAGTGTTATAATGATGGTGCTAGTGTATGTATCCATAACGTTAATGAAGGTACAAGAACTTTGCTTGAGCTTGGCGTTGTCATTTTATTTTCTTTTCATGAGTTTGGCTGTCCCTCTGGTATCTTTCGTCCCTCTTTTAAATGACGTTTTGGGCATGTATTCCCAGATTAATAGTTGTGTATCTACATCAGAGTTTTAGGAATACTAATGGTCCAATACCACAGTTATGTCGTAGTGCATTTCTTTTATAATAATAATAATGATAATAATAGATAATTATAATAATAAATACTTTATTTAAAGAGGGTAAATACTAATCTCCCCTAATGCCCTCTGAATAATTCAAAATATGCAATAAGATAATATATTCATTTACATACATACTTTTTATGCAAAACAAAAGGCGAAAAACATATAGAATAGATTCATGAACATATTTTATTAATGTCAGATGTACAAGATAAATATATGGACTTTTATTTAAAAGGTAAATTTCATCTGATAATTACACTTTTAGTTTAGAAACAAGATATTATAAAACATTTGTTTGAACTGTACTATCGTCTCTATCATTTTAATTTGAACAGAAATATTGTTCCGATGAACGCAAAGAATATCTTGCATTATCATTTTGGTTATTATTAAATAGTTGACAACGATAATCAGGTGCAAGACTATTTACACACTTATACATTAATACCCCTTTGTGAAATGTGATTTTTGATTGAAAAGTTAACCATCCTAATTGTTTAAATAAAGTTTTTGATGATGTGTCATATGATTTGTTAAGACTTATTCTTGCTGCCCTTTTTTGCAATTTTAACATTTTTTCCCTATTTAGTTTTAGACAGTAAATTAAAATTAAAAACATTCCACCTGCGCTTCCTCAATAATATTTTTACAGTGTGTTGTACTACTTGTGGAACAAATAAAATCAAATCTAAAGAAAACGTCATCAGCTTAAAATATGGACAATTCTGTGTTAAGGGGGTCTTGAAATCTTTTGACAGCTTCCGAAATGCTAATTTTAACCTTTTCAGCTGGACCAAATCACTACTTTACTTTAAAATTCTTGACCCAATTTTTTTTTACAGTGCACTTTCATCCCCCTACTTGCTATTTAAGGCATAAAACATGGAGAAATACATATGGAAGGGGTATAGCAAAAATTGGCAAGTAACAAAATGTCCACAATAGGGAGATTATATTCGAAAACAAAAATCAAAGGACAATAACTGTGGTCTCGGACCTAATAAGATTATTGAGTAAGGTTTTTTTAAAATGAAAATAAACTTGAAATTTTGTATTTACGGCAAACACGCGTTTCGTCTACAAAAGACTTATCAGTGACGGCCGAATAAAAAAAGTCAAAAAGGGCAAACAAAGGTACGAAGATGAACAGCATTGAGGACCAAACATTCCTAAAACTTTGGCAACATATACAGCTAACTGAAAGGCAGTGATCTGGAAGGTTTTTTTCCCTATGGGCCCAGGGCTCCTCAAAAATAAATTCAATGGGCCATTTTAAAAAAATAATGGGCCATTTTGTCAAATGAGTGGGCCATGTGAATTGACTTCTGTAAAAAAAAAAAAAAAGTATCAGTATATTTTGGCAAAGAGTTGTTAGTACTTACCTTTATGATTTTAAATAAAATCATGGATATTGTTCCTGTGATTTTGTAATTTCAATTTCATTGAATATGCAATAACTTACCAACCCGAACAATATTTAATTTAACCTTTATTTACAATGTTTAAACTGGTACTGTGCCTTGTTCATGTTCATGGGGTTTTTTTTGTACATTAAATTTGGGTCTTCGTCGATACCATACTTATTCCAGACGTTCCGTATCAGAGGACATTTCAGACAATTCCTCTGCACTTCTCGTATTATTATAACTTCATCACTGTGACAAGAATAACAGTATAGAGTACCATTAATTCATAGAACAAAACAACAAATCGCTGAAGTCATATTTACAAAATGTCAAAACGAGCCAAAGACCAAAAAATTACAAGGACACTAAAGTGTCTTTTATGGAGACAAAAACCAAATTCCTAAAAAGTCTTAGGGGTTCTTCAATCGAAATAATAGCAAGTTAAACTAAATGAGATTACTATTACAGTTAAATCTCGTCTGTACTAGCCAAATTTCACAAATTTAAAGTTGTTTATAAAAAAAATATAGCATGAATGATGGTTAATTACGTTTTTGGTTTTTCGGGTTATCAGTTAGATCGCATGGTTCTATTATTACAATAGGGAAAACAACCGAGACGTTAAACCGTATGGTTCTATTATCATAGGGAAACACCCGAGACGTCCCAAAATTATATAGGTGCTCCTATTATTGGAGGAACATTACACAGTTGTGTACACACACTTGGCGGCACGGAACACGATCGGAAATCCATTTGACGATATCTAAGCGTTTCTAAACGAAGCGAAAAATATCGTGCGCCGCGTGGGCGCTTACATTTGTCACTGTATACGCCATTTTTGTCAATATGCGCTATAGGTACAGGGCACACGTCCTGCCCGATCACTGAAAGGTAATCTATTTCTGGGGTAGAAAAGCCTTAGAATAAAAAAATGCGAAATTTGTAAACAGTAAATTTATAATTATGATCATAAAGTAATATAACTTTTCTTAGTGCTTGGAGAACAAAAAGCATGCTCCAAACATGAAATACAACTTAGAATTGGTTGATTTTGGAGTATGAGTACTAAAAACTGACTGGAAAATTTTATGACTCTTAGGTCTGAGAAATGATAACGCATGTCAACACAAAAGTGCTGACTAATAGACTGGTGAAAGGTGTCAATAAAGAATTAATTTTAGACTTGATAAATATATAGTATAAACATTAAAAACAATGCCAGTGATACATGGAAGACTTACATTCGAACTCCACGATCAATTCAAAAAGGGTTAAGGTCATTCCTGAAAAAATCAAATTGAATACTATCATCTTTACTCTTAAACGCGAAGACGTCTTTTTGTGTGTCGCTTCTCCTCCTTTCACAATAAATTAATCATCATGCCTCTGTGTCCTATAGGTAACATGTATAGTCGCATTTGTCATCATTTCTTATGATCATTAAGTTTGGGTTATTTTAGGATAAAAACGAAAAAGAATGCGTCCGGATATTTTGCCGTCATTGGACAAAACTTTAAGTCAGATTAGACTTCCGGTTTGTGTTTTTTTTTTACTTTGAACATACAAAGACTATGAATAAAATATATAAATTTGCTTTCTGCTATCATTTTGAGTTCCTAGCATGTATCATCCTTGCTTAACGTGTTTCAGTTTGTGTTATTTTCGGAGGAAAACGAAAATGAATAATAATTGCTATTTACCTTTGACTTTTGATAACTCTCCTGAAATTCTCTGTATAGTAATGAAAGTATATATGCATGTTCATAGAGTACAGAAAAACAGAAGGTATAAAAATCGGTATTTGGAAAATAGGGGGAGGGCAAAAAAATGTGCCCAGTCCCTAAGAAACGTTGAATTTTGATACCTCTCCTGAAATTCTCAAGTCAGTATATTTTTACAGTTTACATACGCTCTATTTCCCCGCGATTTCGCGGGTGTGTTCTAGTATTCCTTATGTTCCTGGCTTGGTACTGATTATGGTAACAAAAAGTGCAACACATCCGTTGTCATAAGTAACATAGTGTATCTTTCTTACATACATGTAATTAACATTCACTCAATGGCAACCATGCATGCAGTATCTATTTTATAATATTCGTATAGTTTTTTTTATTTGCGTCGTGACGCTTCATTTGAATGCAACAAAGATGTTTTATTAAGCAACGATGTTTTTGTCATTCCTTCAAAATTGCTTCGAAATTTTAAAAAAAAAACAATTCTTTAACACCAAGCATAGCTGCTATAAGTATGCTTTTATCTTATCCGATGCAATATATAATAAATCCAATTATTCTAATATTCCTTCAGGAGATTTTATTAGCTTTCGCTTTCAGATAGAAAATGAAATAATTTCTCAATAAATTAAAACAATGGAATATAATCTTATCGACAAAATGTCATGTAATATATTCAGTGCTATATAAAGGCTATTATCGCCATACATATATCTGCAAGGTTTGTTTATGGTATATCTGTGAATCTAATGTATAATTTTGTATTTTTGTTTTCCTGGAATGATTAAAGAACAGGCATATTTCTGTACTGGAAATTGGCAATATCATCTTTTTAAATTTAATTTTTTTTTCTTTTATTTGACCCGTTGTCTTATAAGCAAGATCTTTTTGTTTTTTTTTAATTACTCACCAACATTGGCTGCAATCGCTTAAATCGAGCTCATACAGACTATTCTAACTTAAAAATATTTCATATGATATGTAAGATATATCATACAATATGTAAGATATCTCATATGATATGTAAGATATCTCATATGATTTCATAAGTTGCAATGTTTCTCATATAACATTTATCATGTTTATATATCTCAATTAATATAGTTTTATGAGTTATATTGTATTAACTTTATAAAATATATCATATATTACTTTATAAGATATCAAGATATCTTCTAAATACTTTTGATATAAGATAACTTATCGATATTTTTTTATATAGTATATCTTATATAGTTTATAAGCTACCTCATACGGATAGTTTATTAGATATATCATGTAATTTGTTAGATATACTGACTGAATTTGTGAAAACGCAACACTCATTTTGTAGATTTTTTTGTTACCAAATAATGTTTGATCATCATACAACTACCATTCATGCTTGTGATAAGTCTTTCTCTTTCGAAAAAAAATCAACATTTGACTTACGTGTGGTTATTGAACATACTCTATTATTGAGATAGCACGAATTCCAGAAAGCGAAATTTCGAACCAATAAAAGATTTTTTCATTTTTTGTTTGTTTGTAAAACAGTTCTTTCAATCCTTGGCCACACTTAAATCAGTTAAAAAAATGTTGCATCTCCAATTTGCCAAGACTGAAGAGTAAAAAACTTAATCTACCCATTAGAATACCGCAAACAGGAAAACATGAACGAGCTGCAACCAGACAATTTGACGTCAGAAACTCGTCTTACGTCCTTTCGACAATGATACTGGTAGACGGGATTTGTTGAAGACCATCAATGATCAGATCAACATGTAGTTACAATGTTACATCAATAGAATTTGATTACGTAACGTCATTTGTTAGATATGTTTAAAGCCACAACGTCAACTGCTTATCAAATTGCTGAATGCCATTTTGCACAGATATATGCCATAAACGTTTCCCATTTACTGAACTGCCAAAGAATCGACTGCAGAAAAACATCTAAAGCCTTAAAGATTCAACCGCATAATTGCCAAAACCCATTGTAATGGGTGGAACAACGGCTAAATCAGAAGGTGCAAAACAGAACCTGAAACGTGCCGAACAGAATTGGTTGACCTTTCTGACAATCATTTTGGCGTTTGTTACAGGCAGGCATTGTTTTTGAAGGTAACACGTTCATTGGTATACCACACTATTTAGATATTGAAAATGACGTAATCAAATCAACGTTCGAACTGGGATTTGTTTAAACATTGAAGAAATGAAAGAACTTTCTGTTCATAAGTTTTTTTACAAAATATTGCATATTTGAAAATGGGAATTAAAAAGAATAATCTTGTGTTGCATTTCTAAAGTCCGTCTGTATATTAAGAAAACTATCTGAGATAGCTTATAAACTATGAGATGTGATGATTAACCATCCAACAATATAATAGAACTTTAGAGGAAATATTTTTAAAATTATCAACCAAACATAATGATCTTTACAAGATCAAGTATTAATTTCATGCCATCAGCCATCAAACACAAATGTAACATAGGACACTAGAATCCAAATAATGTTTGTTAATATACATGATATATGTTACACCTTCAAACATTGTCAAATATTGACTTGAATTACTAGAACAAATTATTTTGATAGGTTCATATACCGGCTGAATCAAATATAGCAGATCATTGCAGACTTTTTGCATTGAGTGAAGGTGAAGTGCAGTGTGTCACAGTCATACAGAAATGTGTGTGCAATGCAGAAATCTTGAATGAATTAATCTAAATAAATTCATCATAGATACCAGGATTGAAATTTCATATTCACGCCAGACTAATGTAAAGTTTGGTATTTTTGTTTTCACATTGTTTTCCTGGAATGATCAAAGAACAGGTATATTTCTGTACAGGAAATTTGCAATATACTTTTTTTTAAGTGCAGTGTGGTCACACAATCATACAGAAATTTGTCTGCAATGCAAAAATCTTAATGAAATCTTGAATGAGATTTCCACAATTGTTCAAAATGTCAACTGTGGGAGAACAAAGATGCAGTATTTTTTCAGGTACTATACATGTTTTTCTACTGTAAAATAATTATAACATGATTGCATCATTATGTAATTATGATTTAGAATGTTCTTGAGGCATGTTCTTAGAACATGCGTCCAGGATATAACTCCCTTTTTGATCATTAGTAAGGTAGGTTATCATTATGGCAGTTCATTGAGAGAGGTTTCCTTTGAAACAATTCAAGGTTTTGAGGCAATATTCTGTTAGGTTTTTGCTTGTCCGTCCATCTAATTCTCACTAGGCCATTACAAGTCATGAAAATGACAACTGTATGCATATATAGTGTGACCAATATTTTATGCATGAATGATTTGATGACTTAGCTAAGTGTTTATTTCATATCTAATTTGTATGAAAAAGGATTTTTTTTATTGTATTTTAGAATTGAATACTTCTTTTTGTAACTTCTTTGGGGTGTAAAATCGTTGACCAAAGTACAATTTGAATGAAGCGCGGAAGCTCCGTACTAACAATGTGTGCACGGTCAACGCTTAAACAACCCTATGTAGTAACAAAAATAAGCATTCAATACTTATAATTACATTGTTTAGCTAGGATCATGAACACTCGATTTTTATTCAATTTACCTGTGCACTTTATTGTGGGACCTCGTGTTATCATGAATAATGAATGTTATTGTGTAATGAAATTGCTTAAAGTATAACGCGAGATTGCAGAGTAGACAATCAGAATCACGTATTATAATGATACATACATCTAATGTAATTATTTCAGGACAACTTATTCCTTGGGAAACACTTTGGTCTCCCCTGAAGGCTGCTGAACTTCCTGTGAAACTGAACTGTAAAATGAGGCAACAGTCAGCAGATATTTGAATAATGAAGGTCAAGAACCCTAAATAATAATGTTGCATTCAGCTGGCAATATGTTATAATTATGAACATATTAAATCAGACAAGGAAAATATGTCCTACTGGATGAGATAAGCATTGCATTGATGTTGTGGTAACGTATTATTTCATTGATGCCTTTTATATTGTTATCTATCTCAATTTTATGTTGTGTTTATTACATTATAATCTATCAATGTATCACCCACACGTTTCCGATTTCAAATCCTCCGTTGTTTCCGTAATTGTTTTTGCCAAAACGGGCCACTTTTTAAGCGCCAGAACGTACCAATTTTGTTATCAATATTATGTCCTCAGTGACAACAATAACGTTTACGTCAATTCAATGAATTGGGACACAATCATAACCGTTGGATGTTGTAGCCTTCTGCAAACAGATAAAGACACTATCTAAAGACATCTGGAGAAAGACGCATATAGACAAATGTCCTTAATATGGCACAATCTCCAAAGTGAAACATGAAATCACTGACTACTGACTAAAAATAAGCATACACTAGATGACAAAAGAATGGCACAATATATATGTTTTCACTTGCAGGGGTTTGAATATCATTTTAATCATTGGGATTATTATTATTGTTTTTTTGGTTGAAGATTCACATTTCAGAATTCAACTATAGATTACGTAATCATTTATCAGCACTATTTTGTTCATCGCCGATTGTTAATTTTTAGCAGTATTACCTCTACTCCATGACTAAATATAACTAAAACACAAATATAAATTTGCCGACAGCCCGTCGAACGTGATAGACGCAGTATTTAATTTGTATCTCAAATAATTTCCAGCAGTACACATTTTACAAATATTAAAACATATATACGATATTTCAAATATCAGTGTATCCATAGTGTAATCGCTTAAATTTTTTTTTTATTGTATTTAAGAATTGAATACTTCTTTTTGTAACTTCTTTGGGGTGTAAAATCGTTGACCAAAGTACAATTTGAATGAAGCGCGGAAGCTCCGTACTAACAATGTGTGCACTGTCAACGCTTAAACAACCCTATGTAGTAACAAAAATAAGCATTCAATACTTATAATTACATTGTTTAGCTAGGATCATGAACACTCGATTTTTATTCAATTTACCTGTGCACTTTATTGTGGGACCTCGTGTTATCATGAATGATGAATGTTATTGTGTAATGAAATTGCTTAAAGTATAACGCGAGATTGCAGAGTAGACAATAAGAATCACGTATTATAATGATACATACATCTAATGTAATTATTTCAGGACAACTTATTCCTTGGGAAACACTTTGGTCTCCCCTGAAGGCTGCTGAACTTCCTGTGAAACTGAACTGTAAAATGAGGCAACAGTCAGCAGATATTTGAATAATGAAGGTCAAGAACCCTAAATAATCATGTTGCATTCAGCTGGTAGTATGTTATAATTATGAACATATTAAATCAGACAAGGAAAATATGTCCTACTGGATGAGATAAGCATTGCACTGATGTTGTGGTTATTATACTGAATGTCATTGGCTAAATTTGAAAAATATGTCACGACTACAAATAAAACCGCAGTGTATTAACCTACTTTATTAAATTTGTAACATGACCCTAGAACTAAGGCATAGAGGAAAGATACAGATGAATTGTTAATGTGATTAATAAAAGCAGACAAAGATGCTTAATTTTCAATTTTTTTAAACGTCTAAAGAAAAAAAAACAGATACAAGCACACAGGAACACATAAAAACATGCACACATATACACAAATATAAAAACTAAAGCTTTAACAATATAAACATTAAAAACTGCAGTGATAATGCTCCTGAACGGGTAAATAATCTCTGCTCAGCATACGATTAACCCTCATTGTAATTAAGTGCCTGATTAATTGTAGGTCTGAGTAATATATGTGACAGTTTGATCCTTTTTTTAAGATGAAGATCCACACCCTAAACCAAAGAGAAGAAAAATGCATATGATTGTCCTAAAGATGGCTGCATCAAATCATTTAGCTCTAATGATACATTGGATAACCATCTTCTGCTGGGAGATTATTACTACGAACAATTCATTTCTGTGCATGACAAGACTAATATCATGTATGGCACAAAAGTAAATAGCCTTTTTATTAAAACCCAGTCGTCAGTGTCAATACCATCAGACTCAATTGCAAAAGAAAGTGGGCTGCGTCATGCACGATATGTTCTATGCAGGAAAAAGAACTGGCAGTAAGGTAGATCCTTTTAGAGCTGCAGAGGAAATGGGAAATATGAATGAAGAAGATCAGTACCTATTCAAAATGAATGAATATTTGACTGGACAACAAATTGCTTCCTATGTTTCAAGACTTGCGATGAAAGACAGGAATTCTGAACCTGGTTATTTTAAATCTGCTGAGGATGATCAAGACAGCAAACATGAACTGAAAATTGAAACTTTGCATAAACTTACTAAATGAGCTCAATTTAACTAAATTCAATGCTACTTATTATCTTATCTGTTATTTGTCAATGATTCATTTTACACTTTAAAAAGATTTAAAAAGATTTAGTAAAACCTGTCAGTTTGGGCTGAATTTTGTCCTTTTCATAAATTTTGATTTGTATACAACTTTCGAAAAAAAATATTTTGGGATTGATATTACTTAGGTGAGAAAAGAAAGACACCTGGAGGCCATAAGGTAACACTAAATTGCTGATTTGCCTCATTGGCAATCATAATTTATCTTTTTATTGTTATATTATTTTAAAAAATGTTGATCTATATGAAATTAACACAAATTAAAACAGACAAGATACACAAAGTTTATTTATATGAAGTAAAAAGTCAGTTAGAAATAGACTTACCAAGCATTTCTATCATGTTGCATGCTGAGTGTAAAAACCATCTGTGATCTCTGTATTGCAAAACCAAATTCTTCCATTGCAAGAACATATGAAAAATGGACGAAATGTTTGAATTGAACAATGTTTAAATTTTGCTTATGAAATCAAATAATAATACTATTGAAGGTTTTATATGGTAAGTTATTATGTATATCATTTCTGTTTATACAGTCAATTCAGTTTCCTTTAAAAGAAAATCAGCAAATAAGTCATTTAAAAATGTAGGCGCAATACAACAGACTATCAAAATATAAATCATCAAACATATCCCATCAAAAAGTACTTATATTCTTTAGAAGATTAAGAAGGTTTTTTTGCCTTTTAAAGTCAGTTGTTTGTCAAGTTATGTTAAAAAAAAACATGATCATAGAGAATCTGATGAAGTATGCCTGTGCATGTTACGGATGGTCTTGTTTTCTGTTAATATGCTATTTGACAAAAGATATTATTTCGTGCAAATCAATAAAATACATTATAGGATAATCATTTATTTATCAGCATCTATTCAAAATAGCCAATGAGGGAATATTTTAAAATGCATTTCTAATATTTTATTCTTTACTGAATTCGTTTAATTCATTCGCAGCTGACTTAAAAGTATAAGATATATATTGGTCGTGTTGATCACGTTCAAAATGTTGTCCAAAAATATAGCAAACATACAGTGCTGATGATGTATCAATATCTTGTAGGATTGTTGTTTGCATTATTCTGCTGTGGTAACGTATTATTTCATTGATGCACTTTATTTTGTTAGATGACTCTATCTCAATTTTATGTTGTGTTTATTACATTATAATCTATCAATGTATCACCCACACGTTTCCGATTTCAAATCCTCCGTTGTTTCCGTAATTGTTTTTGCCAAAACGGGCCACTTTTTAAGCGTCAGAACGTACCAATTTTGTTATCAATATTATGTCCTCAGTGACAACAATAACGTTTACGTCAATTCAATGAATGGGGACACAATCATAGCCGTTGGGTGTTGTAGCCTTCTGCAAACAGATAAAGACACTATCAACAGTCATCTGGAGGAAAGACGCATATAGACAAATGTCCTTAATATGGCACAATCTCCAAAGGAAACATAAAATCACTGACTTCTGACTAAAGATAAGCATACACTAGATGATAAAAGAATGGCACAATATATGTTTTCACTTGCAGGGGTTTAAATATCATTTTAATCATTAGGATTATTATTGTTTTTTTTAATGGTTGAAGATTAACATTTCAGAATTCAACTATAGATTACGTAATCATTTATCAGCACCATTTTGTTCATCACCGATTGTTAATTCTTAGTAGTATTACCTCTTCTCCATGACTAAATATAACTAAAACACAAAATTAATATAAATTTGCCGACAGCCCGTCGAACGTGATAGACACCGTATTTAATTTGTATCTGAAATAATTTCCAGGAGTACACATTTTACAAATATTAAAACATATATACGATATTTCAAATATCAGTGTATCCATAGTGTAATCGCTTAAATTCTGAATGTAACCCTTCATACATGTAAATAGTCAATGCCGTCCAGGAAAAACCAACAATCGGTCACATGATATATGAATATGAATGGAAACCTGCATCCGTGCCAATGCTCGAGCCTATCTCAGGATAAAAGTGGCGGACCACACTTTTAATTCGCAATACATATACAAATAGAATTTCAGAAAAAAAAAAAAACTTAAATTGCAGTCAGCAATTAAAAATAAAGGAGCTTACTATGTTGCACGACGGCTTGAAAGTGAAGCGCTTGAAAAACACCAATTTATCGTAACCCAAAATTCGACTTCTGATTGGTCAATTTTGTCATGCCTT
Source organism: Mytilus galloprovincialis (assembly GCF_965363235.1). Lineage (NCBI taxonomy): Eukaryota > Metazoa > Mollusca > Bivalvia > Mytilida > Mytilidae > Mytilus > Mytilus galloprovincialis. The sequence continues at coordinate 16,489,101 of NC_134846.1, forward strand.
ATGAATATTTATGAAAACGTAACGACTATACAATATTTTCCCGCTTTACTATACGAACCGCAGGAAAATGCAATGATTTCATGTTAATTTGCAACACATTCATTAACTCTTTACTGTAGTTTGCTTAATGTCCAGTGGAAAATATATTATGCATATTTGGAGGAAAATAAAAATTAAAATCAATGAGTTTTGTACATTCAATTTGTCATTTTGAAATTGAATTGTTTTGTTGAAATGCCTTACTATAATTCCAATGTATGAATGTACCGCAAAACCTGCCTATTTAAGAAATAAATGGACAGATTGGATATTCATAAAAGGACACTGTTTGGTGCCCTTTTATAATTAGTCTTTGATTGCAGTTCAGTGACGTCATAAAGACACGTTATAGGGAATCGCACCTCTTTTGTTTGGGGGGGAGGGGGAGGGAGGAACGTTTCTGAGTGTTACATATATATATTAGATGTTTTGTTGAAGATAATTTAGAAGACGATACACTTTCAAATTAAATCCCTGCCTAGAAGGTGGTTCAAGAAACAGGTATCGTTATCATACATTGATGAGTATTCAAGAAATGTTCTTCAATGTACCTAATATTTGATTCACATTTTTATAACTAATAGTAGGTCTTATCAGTTTGTTATACCCTACTCACTATCCAATGAGATGAAATCTCTTTGTGTAATTATAAATTCTCAATGTGTGTTTTTCTATCTATTTCTTCTCAGTGTGTCTTTTTAAAATCTCAGTGTGTAATTTTAGATTATCAGTGTGTAATTTGAAATTATCAGTGTGTGTTATTCATTTTTTAAATCTCAGTTTGTAATTTCGATTTCTCAGTGTGTTATTTTAGGTTCTTAAATCTCAGTGTAATTTTTTTTAATTCTTTGTGTGTATTTTTTTTCGAAAAAAAATGGTTTAAACTAGTTTTGACGAGAACGGCTTGCCATAAATAAACCAATCACTCTTTTGAACATAATTATCATTTGTTTAATACAATTCAGCAAATGAAATTGAAAGATAACTACATGCTTGCAGCATTTGGTGTACATATGTGTCATGTGTTAGCCTGTATTTCATTTAAGGTTTAGCAGATGAAAATATTGCATTGGATAAACCAACAAAGATGTCTTCTATTTATGATCCTAACATCCATGAAGGAAAACATTATGTCTGTTGTGACTCTGACTACGCAGTTGATGGAAACAAGTCCACAACATGGGTTAATGGTCGTCAGGATTTCCTATGTGCACATACAGACAGTATACTCAATCAACATGAATGGTGGGCAGTCGACCTTCAGAGAGTGTATTCTATTGAGAATATACATTTGTTTGGACGGACAGACTGTTGTCGTGAGTGTTTCATGTCTATTATATATGACTGAACTATTTTTAAAATATAGAAAAACAATTTTTTGTTGTTTGAAACCTGATTTGCCTTTTAATAAAATCTTGATAAGCACTTTAATAAGAGTTTTAGGAATGCAGGTGGTTGAGTTATTTATCCAACAGTAAGTTTTAATTTTAAGATTTTATATCTATTTGACAAACAAGAGGCGAAGTATTCAAAATTTTCATTGAAATTTATAAGTCGAAAAAAACTGATAGCGAAATGGCTAAAAGTAGACACAGATAAACAGCAGTAATCAAAACAACATAGAAAAAAAGACTTAACAACACGAATCACAGATAGAGTTTTGGGTGCAATAAGGTGCTCAAGAAGGCTAAACAAATCCTTCTCATTATGTAGCACCATTTATGTTGCTCAATAAACTCATCATATATACCAGGATTAAAATTTTATATTTACGCCAGACGCATGTTTCGTCTAAAAAAAATTAGTTCACATTTGGGTTAAAGGGGCCGTTCATGTAGTTCCGACAATTTAAACATATCTGTTGTCATCGCTGAAACGGGTAGTCTAGAATGGTCAACTAACTCGTGATGGAGTCTGTGAAATGTACAAAGGGATAATTTCTAACTGTACCGTGATGTATAGAGATTCTTGGTAACTTGTTTTCCTTTTCCTAAGAAGTTCTTATATAAGGTCAGCCGCATATGAATAAAGGAACATGGCAATACCGATTAAATAACTCGTCCCCCAAACGTAACAAATATGCTATCAATAACAAATCAAGCATTTTGATAATGTCAGTTTTAGAGAATTTTTATTTCAATCAGAGTGATTTGTTTTTACAAAGCACAATTTATCCCTCCACAAAACAAAACAAAACTTGTTTTTACGTAGGCCAATCATATTTCACGAAACCAAGCAGGAGCAACTGTTTCAAGTTGTCATTCATTTTGGAATGGGGATTGTTTACAGTGTAAAAAGGTCATACGTTTTTACACTATCGCAAGATGAAAGAGTCTTATACTGTATGCACTCTTCAAGATCTTTGGAATAAAAATATCAAATAAATGTTTAAAAGTTAACTGATGTTTAGAGTCGCAAAAAAGGAGGGGGTCATGACAACAAAACAAACAGAAATCTGTACTATAAAAGATAGATTAGCAAACACAATATTAGAATTGAGTAACAATCTTTTCAAACAGTTTTATTTAAATAACTAACCATATACTCAAAACTCGGCAACAGGACATTTATTATTACCTTTATTTATATATAAAAAGTTTTAATAATTGAAATAATATTATATACTGATTTAGTGTAATAGTTAACAAGTTGATCTATTGATTTTCACAGAAATCAATTTAGCAAACTTTGATGTCGACGTTATTTGGCCAACATGTTCATGTAATCAATGGACTAATTTAGAGGAAGGAATGGTATATCAATGTCATTTCCAGGCCGCGGAAACTCAGAGAATTAATATAACCTGTCCGCCTAACACAAGAGGGAGGTTTGTAAGGATAAGACGTCGAGATACGATTGCATTAGGGATATGTGAAATAGAGATTTATGGCAGTCCAATAAATAGCTTTCTAGAATCAGGTAACCATGCTTATGTTGTTGTTTTTTAAATTGAAACTGTGTCAATGAGGCATAAGGCTCATAACAAGTTTAAAGAAAAGAAATTTTGTCAGCCGAAACCTTTATAAACTTTACAATTTAACGTATTCCCTTTTACACCTGTACAACGAACCGGTGTAGCAAATGTTAAGACAAAATTTGTTAGTGATAAGCCTTGTTTCATACACATTCTTTGACGTACAGATGTGGTATAGGGCTTAAATTAATCTCACGAATACATGTACCAGAATTGAAATGATGGTCATCTATCAATATTTTGTATGGTCGATTTGCCCTTTACTGTCCAGTGTTTGTTTTGAATATTTTAACAAATTATTTTCAAAATAAGTGCAAAGAATAATATTTTATGGCTATTTTAAGTAACTGTGCAGTGGGGTTTTAAAGTATAATATCTCAACCATAGTTCTAGAAAAACAAAACATGGTTTCTTAAGGGGTTGAGTATTATGAAGTTGAAAACACCTTTGTTTAGATGAAGAAACATAAATATATGACCGTATAAATGACCCACTAAGGACAAGATTCCGTCTACATTTTCTTAAATTCATGCAATTTCCAACACAAATATATCATCTAATCACAAAATATCTGAAAGAAATTAAGCTAGCTGATGATCTTCCTTTATCTCTCTTACGTCTTGAGTTGTTGAATTTAGTACTATAAATCTTTTAACTTTATAAGGATCCTGTATAAAATGTAACTTTACTTCATTTACTTAAGAAATAAAGGCAACAGTAGTATACCGCTATTCAATAGTCATAATTCGTCAAAAAGACAAATCCTGATAACAAACTAAAATCGAGAGGATACAAATAAACTATCAGAGTAAAACAGCGGAACAACAGAAACAGAAATACAACAACAAAAGTAAACGCAATCATATAAACATAGTAGGGAATGACGAAAACAACTTCAATACCTCTGCTAAAATATAAAAAAAGATGGTATGATTGCCAATGAGACAACTGTCCACACGAGACCAAAATGACACAGACATTCACAACTATAGGTCACCGTACGGCCTTCAACAATGAGCAAAGCCTATACCGCATAGTCAGCTATAAAAGGCTCCGATATGACAATGTAAAATAATTCAAACGAGAAAACTAACGGCCTTATTTATATAAAAAACATGAATGAAAAACAAACATGTAACACATTAACAACCGACAACCACTGAATTACAGGCTCCTGACTTGGGACAGGCACATACATAAATAATGTGGCGGGGTTAAACATGTTAGCGGGATCCAAACATTAACTCTTTATACAGATGGGTGCACTCCTAACCTGTACAGCAAGTTAACTTGATAACCAGTCATTTGGACTGGTCAAAGTTAACCTGTGACCGAATATAGGACTGCTCTGACCAGTCCTAGGACCAAAATCTAGTTAACTTGAAAAGCGGACTTGGACCTAGGACTGTTTTTATGTCTGCCAAAAAGTTAACTTAGAAACAGGTCCGCTATTGATATAAGTTTACTTCGAACCAGTCCTGTCATAAGTTAACATAAGTTAACTTCGGAACCAGTCCTGTCATAAAGTTAACATAAGTTAACTTGGAAACCGGTCCTGCCACAAAGTTAACTTCTGCTTGAACAAATCCGATCAAAACCAGGGGTCCTACTAAAATGCGCCCGGGAGCGCCCGGGTGAAGAAAAAGCGCCCGGGGAAAAGAAAAAGCGCCCGGGGAAGAAAATATAGCGCCCGGGGAAAAGAAAAAGCGCCCGGGGAAGAAAATATAGCGCCCGGGAAAAAGAACAGGCACCCGGGGAAAATATAAAAAAATATTTTATTGGCATGAGACAATTTTGTGTCGATGATGAAATAAGTTATGAAAATTGTTTTTTTTTTAATTTTAGACAAGTATTTTGCAAATTCAGATAACATGGATAATAGACATTTGTAATAAAGCACAAAAACAAGTATGAATGTTTCAACTTTAACAATAATATATAAATAATGTTTCGAGAGACAGACACTACTGGATCACAGTTTATGCGGAAGATTTATATGTAAGACATCAAAAGACATGTTTTTCAAAAACGATATCAAAATGAAAAATGTATAACACAACTTAAATTTCACAAAATTAAAAGAGTTACACATAATAAATCAGCAAATAAAGCAGTACTATACATGTACCGTAGTTAAAACAAGTGGACAAAGAGCAGGACTTTGCTCTAAATTTAAAACTTAGCATTAAAACCCTGATAAGCAAATCTATTGAATCAGTTCAAGTTTTATACTCATGAAGTATATATATAAAAAAAAATATAATAAATCTGTATCAGTATCTGCATAAAAAAGTGTTCACCATGCATGCAGTTGCGAAAATATAACACCTGATTATTTTTAAATAACAAAATATACGTTTTAATCGAGGACAATATCGTTCATGATTCTTCTATTTACTCTTATTTATATTTATTTACTTACTTATATACCATTTTGAAATAAAAAAATGTAAAAGTGCAACAACACTTTAAATGTAGCATCGTACATATCCCCATTTATCATACGTTTAGTAGTAAATACAGAAGTTTTGCATATTTGATAAATAGCCTGCTGTTTAATCCATATCGCGCAACTTTGATGTGCACCCTTTATCGCATACCCTTTATCACACCCCTACTTTTTTTTTCTTTTTTTTTATTTACATAAAGTCAGTTTTTCTTTTTTTTTTTATAAAGAAAAAATTTCCTCAAAATATGTCAATTTTTTTAATGACGTCATTGTTTGGTATGTGACGTCACGAACGTCAAGTTTTCATATTTTTTGGCACACTAAATGCAACTATAAAAAAATACAAAACACACAAATAAATACAATAATAATTTTTTTTTTATTTAAAACAACCCTGAGCACGCAAATTGTAAGGTAACCCAGGTGCTTCGGATAAGTATTTGAGCAGTTCTTTTAAGGCCTTTGAAACAAGACAAAGGTAGAACTGAAGGTAACCCGGTGCTATGGATCAGAAAACAGTTCATATAATATAATACTCTTCTGTTGAAATATATGATAAAGCGTATAATACATGGCAAAATCCGTATCACATGCCGTATCACCCTCGACCAATATCATCCCTCGGGCCTAAAGGCCCTTGGGCTGATATTGATGTCTCGGGATGATACGACATATGATACGGATTTTGCCATGTATTATTCTCTCTTTATATTTAGGACAAAACAAGCAATGATTATTTTTTTTTCAGGAAAAAACATATTATTAGAAAATATTATTATACAATGTATTATAATTTTCTTCTCCGGGCGCTAATTTTCCTTCTCCGGGCGCTTTTTCTTTTCCCCGGGCGCTTTTTCTTTTCCCGGGCGCTCTCGGGCGCTCCCGGGCGCTTTTTAGTAGGACCGAAAACCAGACCTGTTCCCAAGTTAACTTTTGACTGGTCTGGTCAACACTAAGTTAACTTGTAACCAGGACCGCTCTTCGTTGATTTAAAAAAAAATATTTTTAATATCTTTGTTTCGTAGTATAAACATCGAAAATAAAGTAATTTGAAAATTAATACTTCCGTTTTATGAACAGTATTAAACACAAATAATTGAAAAAAAGTACGCACAGAACGTAACACAAATTTATCTGTGATCTGACAATCTATCTATTATAAAAACGATCTCGGTTACAATGATAACAGGCACTGAATATATATATATATTCCGAGATCAAATTCAATCATATTATGTATATTTTTGAAAAGAAGTATATTTGATGTTAGGTGTATACGTCCTTGTTAGTTATACATCCTTGAACTATGCAGCCACAATCAGCAATAGTTTAATTCATTTAAATAATGACTACAAATTTTTGTTCGCCTAAATTAAGGGTGCCAGCATGTCTTCTTTTTACTCAAAATACTGATACGTAACAAAATTTCAGTAGTCAGGATTCAATGTATAATACAATCCTGACAATGGACAGCAAAATTGCAATATAATAACAAAAAATTTTGGTTCGCGTAAATTTAGGATACCAGCATGTCCTCATTTTATTCAAAATATTGATACGTAACAAAATTTCAGTAGTTTTGATACCTCCAGCTGACTTGTACAACAAAATTATTTGACCGCATTACCAAAACTGACCATATGTGAACTTTAAATTGTAAATCTATATACCAGCATAGTAAATCAGCCTTATTTTTAATGTCAGGATTCAATGTATAATACAATCATGACAATGTACAGCAATATTGCAATATAATAACAACAAATTTTTGTTCGCCTAAATTAAGGGTGCCAGCATGTCCTCTTTTTACTTAAAATACTGATACGTAACAAAATTTCAGTAGTTTTGATGCCTCCAGTTGACTTGTACAACAAAATTATTTGACCGCATCCACCAAAACTGACCATATATGCACTTTAATTTGAAAATCTATATATATACCCGCATAGTAAATCAGCCATATTTTTTATGTCAGGATTCAATGTATAATACAATCATGACAATGGACAGCAATATTGCAATATAATAACAACAAATTTTTGTTCGCATAAATTTAGGATACCAGCATGTCCTCATTTTATTCAAAATATTGATACGTAACAAAATTTCAGTAGTTTTGATACCTCCAGTTGACTTGTACAACAAAATTATTTGACCGCATCCACCAAAACTGACCATATGTGCACTTTAATTTGTAAATCTATATACCCGCATAGTTAATCAGCCATATTTTTTATGTCAGGATTCAATGTATAATACAATCATGCCAATGGATAGCAAAATTGCAATATAATAACAAAAAAATTTGGTTCGCATAAATTTAGGATACCAGCATGTCCTCATTTTATTCAAAATATTGATACGTAACAAAATTTCAGTAGTTTTGATACCTCCAGCTGACTTGTACAACAAAATTATTTGACCACATTACCAAAACTGACCATATGTGAACTTTAAATTGTAAATCTATATACCAGCATAGAAAATTAGCCTTATTTTTAATGTCAGGATTCAATGTATAATACAATCATGACAATGGACAGCAATATTGCAATATAATAACAACAAATTTTTGTTTGCCTAAATTAAGGGTACCAGCATGTCCTCTTTTTACTTAAAATACTGATACGTAACAAAATTTCAGTAGTTTTGATACCTCCAGTTGACTTGTACAACAAAATTATTTGACCGCATCCACCAAAACTGACCATATGTGCACTTTAATTTGTAAATCTATATACCCGCATAGTAAATCAGCCACATTTTTGATGTCAGGATTCAATGTATAATACAATCATGACAATGGACAGCAAAATTGCAATATAATAACAAAAAATTTTGGTTAGCATAAATTTAGGATACCAGCATGTCCTCATTTTATTCAAAATATTGATACGTAACAAAATTTCAGTAGTTTTGATACCTCCAGCTGACTTGTACAACAAAATTATTTGACCACATTACCAAAACTGACCATATGTGAACTTTAAATTGTAAATCTATATATACCAGCATAGTAAATCAGCCTTATTTTTAATGTCAGGATTCAATGTATAATACAATCATGACAATGGACAGCAATATTGCAATATAATAACAACAAATTTTTGTTCACCTAAATTAAGGGTGCCAGCATGTCCTCTTTTTACTTAAAATACTGATACGTAACAAAATTTCAGTAGTTTTAATGCCTCCAGTTGACTTTTACAACAAAATTATTTGACCGCATCCACCAAAACTTACCATATATGCACTTTAATTTGTAAATCTATATACCCGCATAGTAAATCAGCCATATTTTTTATGTCAGGATTCAATGTATAATACAATCATGACAATGGACAGCAATATTGCAATATAATAACAACAAATTTTTGTTCGCATAAATTTAGGATACCAGCATGTCCTCATTTTATTCAAAATATTGATACGTAACAAAATTTCAGTAGTTTTGATACCTCCAGCTGACTTGTACAACAAAATTATTTGACCACATTACCAAAACTGACCATATGTGAACTTTAAATTGTAAATCTATATACCAGCATAGTAAATCAGCCTTATTCTTAATGTCAGGATTCAATGTATAATACAATCATGACAATGGACAGCAATATTGCAATATAATAACAACAAATTTTTGTTCACCTAAATCAAGAGTGCCAGCATGTCCTCTTTTTACTTAAAATACTGATACGTAACAAAATTTCAGTAGTTTTAATGCCTCCAGTTGACTTTTACAACAAAATTATTTGACCGCATCCACCAAAACTTACCATATATGCACTTTAATTTGTAAATCTATATACCCGCATAGTAAATCAGCCATATTTTTTATGTCAGGATTCAATGTATAATACAATCATGACAATGGACAGCAATATTGCAATATAATAACAACAAATTTTTGCTCGCCTAAATTAAGGGTGCCAGCATGTCCTCTTTTTACTTAAAATACTGATACGTAACAAAATTTCAGTAGTTTTGATGCCTCCAGTTGACTTGTACAACAAAATTATTTGACCGCATCCACCAAAACTTACCATATATGCACTTTAATTTGAAAATCTATATACCCGCATAGTAAATCAGCCATATTTTTTATGTCAGGATTCAATGTATAATACAATCATGACAATGGACAGCAATATTGCAATATAATAACAACAAATTTTTGCTCGCCTAAATTAAGGGTGCCAGCATGTCCTCTTTTTACTTAAAATACTGATACGTAACAAAATTTCAGTAGTTTTGATGCCTCCAGTTGACTTGTACAACAAAATTATTTGACCGCATCCACCAAAACTAATACCATATATGCACTTTAATTTGAAAATCTATATACCCGCATAGTAAATCAGCCATATTTTTTATGTCAGGATTCAATGTATAATACAATCATGACAATGGACAGCAATATTGCAATATAATAACAACAAATTTTTGTTCGCATAAATTTAGGATACCAGCATGTCCTCATTTTATTCAAAATATTGATACGTAACAAAATTTCAGTAGTTTTGATACCTCCAGTTGACTTGTACAACAAAATTATTTGAATGCATCCACAAAAACTGACCATATGTGCACTTTAATTTGTAAATCTATATACCCGCATAGTTAATCAGCCATATTTTTTATGTCAGGATTCAATGTATAATACAATCATGACAATGGACAGCAAAATTGCAATATAATAACAAAAAATTTTGGTTCGCATAAATTTAGGATACCAGCATGTCCTCATTTTATTCAAAATATTGATACGTAACAAAATTTCAGTAGTTTTGATACCTCCAGCTGACTTGTACAACAAAATTATTTGACCACATTACCAAAACTGACCATATGTGAACTTTAAATTGTAAATCTATATACCAGCATAGTAAATCAGCCTTATTTTTAATGTCAGGATTCAATGTATAATACAATCATGACAATGGACAGCAATATTGCAATATAATAACAACAAATTTTTGTTCGCCTAAATTAAGGGTACCAGCATGTCCTCTTTTTACTTAAAATACTGATACGTAACAAAATTTCAGTAGTTTTGATACCTCCAGTTTACTTGTACAACAAAATTATTTGACCGCATCCACCAAAACTGACCATATGTGCACTTTAATTTGTAAATCTATATACCCGCATAGTAAATCAGCCACATTTTTGATGTCAGGATTCAATGTATAATACAATCATGACAATGGACAGCAAAATTGCAATATAATGACAAAAAATTTTGGTTAGCATAAATTTAGGATACCAGCATGTCCTCATTTTATTCAAAATATTGATACGTAACAAAATTTCAGTAGTTTTGATACCTCCAGCTGACTTGTACAACAAAATTATTTGACCACATTACCAAAACTGACCATATGTGAACTTTAAATTGTAAATCTATATATACCAGCATAGTAAATCAGCCTTATTTTTAATGTCAGGATTCAATGTATAATACAATCATGACAATGGACAGCAATATTGCAATATAATAACAACAAATTTTTGTTCGCATAAATTTAGGATACCAGCATGTCCTCATTTTATTCAAAATATTGATACGTAACAAAATTTCAGTAGTTTTGATACCTCCAGCTGACTTGTACAACAAAATTATTTGACCACATTACCAAAACTGACCATATGTGAACTTTAAATTGTAAATCTATATACCAGCATAGTAAATCAGCCTTATTTTTAATGTCAGGATTCAATGTATAATACAATCATGACAATGGACAGCAATATTGCAATATAATAACAACAAATTTTTGTTCACCTAAATTAAGAGTGCCAGCATGGCCAGCATGTCCTCTTTTTACTTAAAATACTGATACGTAACAAAATTTCAGTAGTTTTAATGCCTCCAGTTGACTTTTACAACAAAATTATTTGACCGCATCCACCAAAACTTACCATATATGCACTTTAATTTGTAAATCTATATACCAGCATAGTAAATCAGCCATATTTTTTATGTCAGGATTCAATGTATAATACAATCATGACAATGGACAGCAATATTGCAATATAATAACAACAAATTTTTGTTCGCATAAATTTAGGATACCAGCATGTCCTCATTTTATTCAAAATATTGATATGTAACAAAATTTCAGTAGTTTTGATACCTCCAGCTGACTTGTACAACAAAATTATTTGACCGCATTACCAAAACTGACCATTTGTGCACTTTAATTTGTAAATCTATATACCCACATAGTTAATCAGCCATATTTTTTATGCCAGAACCAATGTATAATACAATCATGACAATGGACAGCAATATTTCAATATAATAACAACAAATTTTTGTTCACATAAATTTAGGATACCAGCATGTCCTCATTTTATTCAAAATATTGATATGTAACAAAATTTCAGTAGTTTTGATACCTCCAGCTGACTTGTACAACAAAATTATTTGACCGCATTACCAAAACTGACCATATGTGCACTTTAATTTGTAAATCTATATACACCATGACGTACCCGCATAGTATTAATCAGCCATATTTTTTATGTCAGGAATCATTGTATAATATAATCATGACAATGGACAGTAATATTTTAATTTAATAACAACAAATTTTTGTTCGCATAAATTTAGGATACCAGCGTGTCCTCCTTTTATTCAAAATATTGATACGTAACAAAATTTCAGTAGTTTTAATACCTCATGCTGACTTGGAAAACAAAACTATTTGACCAAAACTGATCATATGTGCACTTTTATTTGCAAATCTATATACCCGCATACCATTGTACCGAGCGCCTTAATGTCTTCTCCTGGCGCTCCTGTTCACATTTTAGTAGGACCGTAAATGTACACGTAATCAATAATATTGGAAAACCATTAATGCAAAAAATATTCTGAATAAATTGAGAATGTCAGAATTTCATCATTTTCATTATTTATAATAATAGTCACATCATATATAGGAGTTCATGATGGTGTACGTGTAAAACAAAACTATTATGCCACATCATCAAAGTACCAACACTGACATGTCTGAATTCATTTGTACTATTTACAATGATTTAATAAAAAAAAGTATACGAGGTTCTCTTCTTGGAATCTATTATGTCGGTTGATTGATTTTGTTTATAGTTAAACGTCAAGTGGCAACTATTTCATTAAAGTGCGCATTGAGTATAATTTTAGGACGTCCCATATAAATATCGGCAATGACAAATCTCTCGATAAATCTGACGAATTTGACGAGATTGTTGATAGTTTTACCACATCGTATGCTTACGGACACTGTACAATTTCTGTTAGAATATTCTGCGGGAAATAGAATAGTAAATCCAATGCAAACAAGTTGAATATCAATGAAATATCCATGCAAGTATAAATTTATGCATAAAGTAAAATTTAGGAAGGGACAGGTAAACAACGGGTGCGACTTTTTACCCCAATATACCCCAACATACCCCAATATACCCCAATATACCTCAAAAAACAGTTTTAACATAACAGTATTGAATAATAACATTATTTTATGCATTTTCATGTTATTTTAACACCAATAATACTTTATTTTATGAATATAATTAATTTTAAATCACTTTTTGCATTGAAACTTGTTCCGTTCTTGTCAGCCGCTTACGATCACAAAATGACTTTTTACCCCAATATACCCCAATATACTCAAATAAAACGTTTCAGTGCAATATTCATGTTGTGGAAGGATATTTTACCCATATTTATTTAAAAAAAAACAACCCTATGCACATTTGTGTGTATTTACAAGCTTTTAAAACTACCGTTAACTCGAAAACTGATAATGGTAACACTAAAGACCAGAACGGACCTGAAAATATACAGGGCAGTTTTTAAACGGGGAACGAAGTAACGTAGACAATGTTGCCGATATCCCGTGATATAAGAATATTGTTCCGATGCGTTGGATAACCTTTCTATCCGCCTTCTAATAAAAAAAAACTCTGTGTGATCGTATAGCCATTTTTTATTTATATAAAAATACATGTATATCAAATAAAAGAGAGCATTTGTATAATATCTAGTAGAGTCTAGCGAGTAAATAATAAATGATATCTGTGGAAAAACAATGCGAATGTTGTTTACATATTTTAATGAAAGCTCAAGTCTGATATGAAAACTCTTATAACGATAATCTGTCATAAGCAGACCTGTCCTCAGGTCTGGTCAATAGCAGACTTGTCCACAGGTCTGGTCAAAAGCAGACCTGTCCTCAGGTCTGGTCAGGAGCAGACCTGTCCACTGTCCACAGGTCTGGTCTGAGGCAGACCTGTCCTTAGGACTGGTCAAAAGCAGACTTGTCCACAGGTCTGGTCTGGGGCAGACCTGTCCTCAGGACTGGTCAAAAGCAGACTTGTCCACAGGTCTGGTCTGGAGCAGACTTGTCGATAGGTCTGCAGCAGTCCTAAAAAAGCAGACCGTAGGTCTGGTCCACCAACGACGAAGTTAACTTGCTTGACTGCTTAAAAATTCTCAAGTTAACTTAGAAAGCAGTCAACAAGTTAACTCTAAGTTAACTTTTGTCAAGGTTAGGACCGCACCCATCTGTATATTGTGTTTTGCTTGGGTAGATTGGCTATTTTTTATTTAAATTTAATAAATCGTTTGTTTTTCATCGATCTTTTGAATATTGCCTTAAGTTCTGATGAACGGTCCTGGATAAGTTTTTCTCAATACCAAATAAACTTATCTCAAATATCAGGATTTAAATGTTGTACTTTCATTTACAAAAGACTTAACAGTGACCCTCGAATGAAAAATTAAAAAAAATCCATATAGATGTAGATGTAATATAACACATCAAATTTGAGAAGAATGGACTGAAAAATAGAACTTTTTGAAGAAGATGAATCTCATTACACTGGAACATACACATTGAACTGTGACATTGATTTTTATCAATGGAGTATTTATCAATAGTTAAGTGATTTTAAACATAGATTGTACTAATTGGTATGTTTAACCTACAAATATTCATAGTTCAGCGAAACAATGTTACTCTTAAGGACCAAAACTGCATAACATTTCTACATTTCAAACATTTATTAGCTTTTATCAACATGATCAACGGAATTTATTGAATTCAAATGACTGATATAAGCTGAGTAAATACTCAAAAGTCTCATACTACTTTAAGTTTGAATTTGCAATATTAAGCACTCGACGTTTAACATTATAATGTAAAATTATTCATTTCAAGGCAACAGTAAAAAAATCGTTGTTATCATGATCTATGTATTTTTTACTGCGTTATTATGATTCTGGAATAGTGTCTTTTTATCGCTTGTAAATTCGGTTGACAACTTTTATTCACTAGAGGTTGGAGGATAAATATTCTTTCAAATTTCTAGTTTTTTACAGGTACATATTCCGCGTTGACACTCTTGGTAAACAAAAGATTTCGATAGATTTAACATAACCTTTTAATATTCATCTTTTCAGGCGTTCCGGGCTCTAGTACGACCTATGCTTGTGGGAACACCGGATACGAATATCTAGGTCCAATTATAGGAACGTCTGTAGCATATAGCCGCATTCAGTGTACTAGAAATTGCATCACGGATTCTAGGTGTTCTGCTGCAGAGTATGACAAGACAAAAAATGTTTGTACACTTAAGAGCCAATGCATTAATGGAAACCAGTCATCCTTAGTCCCAAACATCAACAAAGACGTATTTTTTATTCAATAGATCATTGGATAGTTGCCTCATCTTTTAACTTAAAGGCGAAAATAGTGAAATTCCGGATGATCATAACAGTAATCAAGATTGTTTTATTTAATATGTTTTATGACAACATTCAAAACAACACACAAAACATATGAAATACACTATATATTTATGTACACGTAACTACGCAGCGCAGGTTTCGTTATTGTCTTCTTGTTATCTCCCTTCAATATGTATTTACAAATACAATTATAATATGTCGTTTTTCAGTCATATTCTGTTTGAACATAACAACGAGAGTATCAACAGTCCAAAAGGTCAACACTTTTGTGTTGAAATGAAGTATCTTTGATATGGTCATAAATATGAATTAACTCTTTTCAAGGTTGGTTTTGTATGGTGGCATATTTATATCTGCCCCTACTTGTCACTTACAGAGGATCGACTAGTAAATGATTTACACTTACTGCTGATTATGGTTTCTTAAACAATTACTGGCTGTGTATGCGACGCTGTCGTCCCTGACAGCTATCTTTCACTTTTTACGTTTCTTGTTATTCTGTTATTTTCACTCTTTATTATGGAACGCCACAGCTGTCTTATGTGGAACTCTGATATTACGTTCTGTTGTTCTATTATTACTTGATGATAGTTTGTCTTTACATAATATGGTTTTAAAATTACGCAATGATGTTTTGATATAACTCAATATGGAATAGTCATTGCATAATGACATTTCGATATTTCATGATATGGTTTCGTATTGACTTGATATAGTTTTGTCAGTACTTTGTATGGTTCTGTCATTACTCGATGTGGTTTCTCCATTATTTAATGTGGTTATGTCATTAAGCAATGTGGTTAAAACATTACTTGATGTGTATTTGAAATAACATAATGTTGTTTCATGACATGATGTGGTTTTGTTATTTCGTAATGAGGATTTGTCACTTCTTTATATGGCTTTAACATTACGTAATGATGTTTCAAAATTTGACGATTTTACACTACATGATGTGTTTGTTTCAGTGTTTAATGTGGTCATGTCATTCTTTGATGTGGTTATCCCATTACTACTACGAGGTAAAACCACGTGACCATTTTTGAAAAAATATGTTCTATTATTAGACCGATTTTCATATGTCGTTTGTGTAATGCGCTTTGGATGAGTACCGCTATCCATTAAGTTGAAGTTTAAGTTAAAGTTCAAGTTGTTGTTCATACTTATTGGTATGAAAAAGGGGAACGACAGACAAAATTAAGAAAAAAGTACTAAAATATTTACAGTAATTCGGGCATAAGGAGGACATCCCCAAACCATTTGGTCCTGCCGTTTTTTCCTTAGGTCTCAAATGGAAGCTGTAAATTGATAAATAAATCAAAGATTCTTATTAACCTGTGTCTCGCCTGATAATTCTGCTGTCAGTGTAAACGCGTAATGTTGACAAATTCATCATGTCAAAACAGTTAAATTAGGTAACATTTAATGAATTAAAAACAAACTTATAAAGAAATGTGGTATGATTGCCAATGAGACAACTCTCAACCACATACCAAGTTTCGAGTTGAACGTCGAGTTTGAGTCACATTTAAAGATAGAGTTCCGAATTACAATTCGACTTCAACTTTGAATTTGAGTCACCTTTTGACATAGAGTTCGAGGTAAACCTTTATTTGAGTCTCAATTAGATTAAGATTAAGAGTTGAAATTCGAGTTATCTAATGAGTTCTTTTTTTTTTATTGCGGATCAAGGGATTTTGCTCGAGCTTCCGAGAAGAGGGTTTAGGGGTAGATATGCGTACAAAAGATAACCAAGTTTACAGCATTCAAAACACAACATAGAAATTGAAATAAAGTTAGATGTGATGTGATTGCAAATAAGAAAATTATCCACCATAGTTTAAATGCAGTGGATGCAAACAATCATAGAAAACCTAACAGCCTGCAACACACCGTATAGTTGGCCACAAAAGACCTCCACGTGAAAATGTAAAGCAATTCAAACGAGAAAACTAACTGTCTAAGTTATAGCTAAACAATCTACGAAAAACAAATATGACACAAATGAAACAACGACAACCATTGAACTACAGGCTCCTGACTTGGGGCAGGCATATAAAGAAAGTGCAAGCGGAGGAGTTTAAAATATATGTAAGCGCTAAACTCTAACACAACCTAGTGTATAAAAGCAACGCATAAGAAGAAAATGTAAATACAATTTTGATTGGCTCAACTCAATAGATCAGTATGACTGGGTAACATATATCCATCAGCGTGATCTCGGGTTCTTGCGGATCCTGCTCAACTTGTGGCACTAGTCGTGTTATTCGTGAAAGTACAAACCTAGTGGTTTGGTTTTATTTGGTAGTTTACATTCGAGAAAAAGATGACGGGGTTGTGGTTACGACAACTCGAACCTATCCGTCGTCACCTGTGAAACAGATATTTCAAAAAGGTTTTTTTTTTCAATTAGTGCGCGGTATATCAGAAACTACAATTAACAAAAATATAGTTTAATATTCACATGTTCAAATGAACATGCACGCTTAAAAAAACCCGGAGAATTCCTATTTTATATAGAATTGATGCATTGTCGCTTAATCCCCCCCCCCCCCTCCTCCATTTCCTTTTAACTTTAGTGCAAGTTGATTTAAAGTGTCTCATTTCTTGAAAATACTTTACAAGTCTTTTGATTTGTGTCGTACCTGCGACAGTGACAGTGAGATACAACAAACCTATACGCCGTCGTCGGTAGTATCGTCGGCGTCTTCATCATTTAGATCGTTAGGTTTCTATTTTGAATTGTTTTTATATTTTTCATTTCGAGATCTTTTTAAGCTGACTATGTGGTATGAGTTTTGCTCATTTTTAAAGACTATACAGTCACACATATATATCAACTTCTACATCATGTGGTATGTGGTTGAGAGTTGTCTCATTGGCAATCATACCACATTTTTTTATATCTATATTAGGGTTTGTTTTAGCAGTGAATATTACCGAATTAAACTATTTTGACATGATAAATTTGTAAACCTCCATGAATTGTTATAAAACTTGTATAGGAGTTATTCTGCATGACAAAGATAAAGCAGTGTTCCTTGGAATCATTTACGAACTGATTATAATACTGCTTCCATTTAAGAACTAAAGAAAAACCGGCAAATGGTTTTGGGATATCCCCCTTATGTCCGAATTACTGTAAATGTTTTAATATTTTGTCTTAATTTTGTTTGTCGTTCCCCTTTTTCATAATAATTATATATATCATTCTTTGATGTCGTTATCCCATTACTACTACGAGGTAAAACCACGTGACCATTTTGGAAAAAAATATGTCCTATTATTAGACCGATTTCCATATGTCATTTGTGTAATGTGCTTTGGATGAGTACCGCTATCCATTAAGTTAAAGTTCAAATTAAAGTTCAAGTTGTTGTTCATAGTTAATGACATGACCATATTAAATACTGAAACGAACACATCATGTAGTGTAAAATCGTCAAATTTTTAAACATCATTACGTTATGTTAAAGCCATATAAAGAATTGACTAATCATCATTACGAAATAACAAAACCACATGATGTAATGAAACAACTACATTACGTTATGTCAAATACACATCAAGTAATGTTAAAACCACATTGCCTAATGACATAACCACATTAAATAATGATGATACCACATCGAGGAATGACAAAACCATATTAAGTAATGAAAAAACTATATCAAGTCAATACGAAACCATATCATTTTATATCGAAATATCAATATGTAATGACTATTCCATATTGAGTTATATCAAAACATCATTACGTAATGTCAAAACCATATTATGTAAAGACAAACTATCATCGAGTGATAATAGAACAATATAACGTAATATCAGAGTTCTACATAAGACAGTTGTGGCGTTCCATACTTTAGAACATTTATCTTTGACATACACTTCTATCGTGACTGTTTAATACACATAAGTCTTCTATATAGTAAAGATAAAGTGATCTACATAATAGTGAAACCATTAAAGTACTTCTTACTGCCAACCAATGAGTAATGAAGAAGAACGACTTAAATCGACACAATGTAAGTTCTTCGGTCATCATTATGCATTGATGTATCTATGATTCACCTCACAATCGATATGTTCACGTGGTTTTACACATCTAGACACCAGCATAATTGAGATCCCGCCCCACATTCTGTATGTGTCCCAAGTCAGGAGTTTGCAATTCAGTAGTTGTTGTTTGTTTATGTTACATATTTCCATAAATTATGCCGTTAGTTTTCTCGTTTTAAATTGTCATTTCGAGGCCTTTTATAACTGAATATGCGGTATGGGCTTTGCTCATTGTTGAAGGCCGAACGGTGACATAAAGTTGTTAATTTCTGTGTCATTTTGTTCTCTTGTGGAGAGTTATCTAATTGACAATCATACCACATCTTCTTTTTTATATTCAACCTTTAAATTGTTGATTGTGCTCTATTCCCGAATGTGACATTTTGAATGACTGTGTAATCGAATGGTGGGTGTTGCATGCATGGCTGACGACGATCGATAAATTCAAAAAAAAAATTACCGCTGTTGGAAAGTGATGAATTTATTGAGACACAAACAAATCCGGGTAACAAACTAAAACCGAGCAAGACACACCAACTATAAGTGGAAAACAACGAAACAACAGAAACACTGAATTGAACAAAAACGAACGACAATGCAACACACACAGAAACGAACTATAAGATAACAACTGCCATTTTCCTGACTTGGTACAGGACATTTACAAAAAAGTGTAGATTGAACCTGTTTTTATGGCTAGTGGACCCTCGAAATTTTATGGCAATATTAAATATAACACCAAAATGACACCATTTGTCAATGCATCCGTACTCGCTTCTTTTGATTTTTAAATAAGGAAACTACGTTTGAAAACTCTAATTATACTTGTTCTGCTCAAATTGATAAAGAATTTGAAATGTTTTGAAGGTCTAGCTTTTTTTAAAGCTAATGTTTTTCACTCGTTTGTTTGTGTGTTACATTAATGTATCTTCTTAATCAAGATTTAAACATTGGTAACCTACTCTTGTTTTGATTTGAATGCGCTGTATTTATTGTACAAAGTAACCTTGCGGATTTCATATTTGCCTTTCAATAGTTTATGACTAATGACTAGTTATGACTCTCGGAAATATATTCATTGTCGTGAAAAATATTGGATATTCTCGTCTTTTTTACTACTTACAGCAAATATGTAGCAATTTCCTTGCTAGGCCAGCAGTGACACACATATAATAATATAATTTTCAGCCTGTAAGAGCACATTATTTCTGAATACTGTTCAGTTAATTTGAGGTTTAGTTGAATCTTCATTTATATACCAACGAAATAAAGGTACTGTGTTTCGCACCTAAAATGCAATTATATGAAAATGATTAACAGTCAAAAGAACGTTTTTTTTTTCTCTAAGGAAATATATTTATTTTTACATTATTATATTTTCATAGTTGACATTGCTAATATAAAAGTGTAAGAAATTCAAATCTCGTTCGGTTTAAAAAAAACAACAACAATTGCTTGTAAATATGCTACAATGCACAATTTTGGCTTCATCATAATGTGCATACTTTATAAGGGCAAACCTTATAACCACAATACATGGCTTAAAATAATCTGTTTTAACCTTATTAGTAGAGATTAATTTTTATAAATTTAATTAATTTCATATCTCCAGAGACGGTATATAAGATGTGGCGTTTAGTGAAGAGAAGATACAATTTCATAATAAACTAAAACAATGTAATTGAATTTCTATCGAAAAAATGTCTAGTTTATATATCCCAACTGTATATCAATGCTCCTTGTTTCTTCGGTGACAATTTTATTTGACCTGAAACTCCCCAAAGCTACATTTAATTCTATTCCGAAATAAAATTCCGTTGAAAATTACTCGTGGTTTCTACATTTTGTAATTATCCTATTAAAGGAAGAAGAATTTTACCAATCCGGATAATTTAGAGACTGGGTTTTTGTTAAAAGTATATAATTTGCAATGCACTGTGAATTTTGTCTTAAATAATAGTGATTTTTTTTAACTTTTAAGCAGATCCAGAGACACAAATATAGTCCAAACATTAGCACATAGATAACGACCGTACATTGATTAACATGTTCTGTAGATGTTCTTGGTTCTATTTAGTTGTTGGGCTGCCGTTACATTAAATAGGTATATTTCTAGAGCGTATGCTTATTTACTATTGCTAGAGATATTAGTTTGCATTTATTTGCACGGTTTTCCTGTCATGTAATGTTTGTCATTAATGTGGTATTTGTAACATTGCCATATCAGCGGGAGGTTTGGATACCCTTAAGACATAGTTCAACTAACCATTTGTTTCTTAAATCAAGTCAGGAATATGGCAGTTATTATCAAAAAGTTCTTTTTTATGTACATTGTATTGACGTTTGTTTTAGTTTCACTTCAACATTTCTGCTGTTCGGTTGTTTTCCTCTTTTAGTTGATTTGTTTCCCTCGATTTTGATTTGTAGGGATTTGTTTTCTTTGAATCGATTAATGACTATTGATCAGCAGTATACTACTGTTGCCTATTGGCTTCACTTTAAGAATAAAGAAAAAACAGTGCCTGAAGCACCTGTATGGTTTCACTTTCATCGGTAGTATTTAAAAACATCATAGCTCAAATTAAAAGAAAGATATTATAAAACAAGATAACAGATCTAGTGACACATTGAATGTAAGGATCAATGCTCATTTCAAAATTTGAATAAAAACGATCTGTTGACAAAAACCATATGAATAACTATGCATTTATTATACATTTGTTCTGATACAATAAAAGCGTACAATGATTAGTTATATTATGTGTTTAAAAACCCGAGTTACCAAATTAATGAATAAACAAATTGTTAGTCGACGATACACATACATCATAGAAATACAATTTGAAGTATATTAAGATCTTTACATAAAACTTAACACAAGGTTAGCACACGAACAACACGAACACTACCGAAATTCAAGAATAATCTCAGGTGATCTGAAAAAGGTAAGCCGATCCTACTCAACTTGTCATATATTTTGTATTGGTCATTGCAAGTCATTATGCGGTGATAAGTTTTTTTGTTAATAATCTCAGGTGATCCGAAAAAGGTAAGCCGATCCTACTCAACTTGTCATATATTTTGTATTGGTCATTGCAAGTCATTATGCGGTGATAAGTTTTTTTGATAATAATCTCAGGTGATCCGAAAAAGGTAAGCCGATCCTACTCAACTTGTCATATATTTTGTATTGGTCATTGCAAGTCATTATGCGGTGATAAGTTGTTTTTTTTTTGTTACTTGTAAAGTAATGATAGAATAGTTATCAAAAGTACCAGGATTATAATTTTATACGCCAGACGTGTGTTTCGTCTACATAAGACTCATCAGTGACGCTCAGATCAAAATAGTTAAAAAGCCAAACAAATACAAAGTTGAAGAGCATTGAGGACCCAAAATTCCAAAAAGTTGTGCCAAATACGGCTAAGGTAATCTACTCCTGGGTAAGAAAATCCTTAGTTTTTCGAAAAATTCAAAGTTTTGTAAACAGAAAATTTATAAAAAATGACCATATAATTGATATTCATGTCAACACCGAAGTGCTGACTACTGGGCTGGTGATACCCTCGGGGACGAAACGTCCACCAGCAGTGGCATCGACCCAGTGGTGTAAATAGTTATCAAAAGTACCAGGATTATAATTTTATACGCCAGACGCGCGTTTCGTCTACCTAAGACTCATCAGTGACGCTCAGATCCAAATAGTTAAAAAGCCAAACAAATACAAAAATGAAGAAACATCGTCAACAATAAAAGCATAGCACTACACATAGACTGCACAGCCTGAACGGAGTCACGGAATCGAACGACTGAAGTCGACACAACATAAGGGTTGCGACTAACATCAGGAATTCTTTTCAACAAACAATATGTCGGTATCTCACCCTAATAGAAAAGTCGGCTTACCTGTACTGATTGAGCATTATTTCCGATTGGGAAATGTAAACTGGTTATCAATTTACAATTAGAGTGTTTAATGCATACCTTTTTGACGCAATCAGTTAAACATTTCAGTTCATGCGATTCCTTCAGTTTTTTTGTTTGATATCTTGTCTTTAGTCTTCATTATTGATGTGAATAAAGTACCAATCAAGTAATGAAAAAAGGTTAAAACGTTATCGAACATGAATCGTTTAATGTGAAATCGAAGGGTACAAAACAATATGAAAAATAGACTTTTCAATGTTATGTCTGTAGTCGCACAGAAAAATTCGAAATTAGTTAATCAATTAGCAAGTCTTGACAACAGCATATAGTTTCAGAAAACAAACCAGATCAAGTAAAGTATAAATGTACTGTTAAGTTACAAATATTAGCATATTTACCTGACGATATCAAGAATTTGGTATTTAATCAAATCTTAACCGGAAATTGTGATTCTAAAATTTATTAAATGTCAACAACATGTCGAAATATTTAGACTTGAAATAAATATATTTTTGGATAAGTTAATGCAAGCACACGAGGTGTATAGTGTCTTATACGATTAAAGGTTTGTAATGTTTAACAACCATATTATATCAGTGTGTAAACACGTTAATTATGAGCTTTGAAAGTCAAGTAGTTCGAGCATTTTTCTGAGTAAGTGTTAAAAATTTCAAACAAATATTCTTTACTGTGGTTAGCATTACTTAGTCGTCAGTATATATAGATTAACAACTTGTGGTTATATTGATAATTTAGAATCTTCCTTGTGGTGGTGCACGAGTTCGCAGCTAAATAACTCGATTGATGTGTCATTTGTATACAAGAGTTATATTCCTTTGAACTATGAGTCTATGTTTAATTTCATAAAGTCAATATGTTGATTGTCTACCTTGAACAGGGTTATAATTATATCTTATCAATATAGTTTTTTTTATTGCATTTAAAATCGTTACAAAATCTGTAATGTACTAGATACTTGTATTTTTCAATAGTTTATCAAAGACATTTATTTATATCTATAATTTCTTTTATTTGTTTTGAAATGTTTAAAATTAATATATACCAATATAAAAAATTATTTTGTTATCTTATAAATATTTTTTTTGTTATCTGTAAGTATTCATACCGTGTTTATACGTAACAAATAAACAAGGTCAAATCTGCCTTCATCATCACTAACTTTCTTCGAGCGATGAGAAACTGATCTAAATCACAGATCACAGGCACTTACAGAATAAAACTTTCCTTTGTTATAGGGGGAAATATTCTGAAACAAGTGAATATGTCACAGAAAAAGCATCTTCCCAGTATTCATGAAATTGCTCTCTATTAAAGCCATATCCTGTAAATTATTAAAAAAAACCCACTTTTTTCCTACTTTTTGAGGTACAATATGCCAGTGCAAAACATTAATTGTGCTGTCAAGAATACACTGTTTCAAGCTGTGGTATGCATCAAAAACTGTCCAACAGCATTCGTCATTCTACTCGTAAAAGTATTTGTTTCTAAGATCGGTATGGTGTATACCATTTATGCCAGAACTCAAATGAAGCAGAATGCTGATGTAACCTATCTGCTTTACTCGATCCCTTAAGACAAATACATGAAAGAAGTGTAATACCGCCTAACACAAACACAAAACTGTACACCATAGCCACCATTTTATTCCAGAAGCTTCTAACTGATGCCGAATACTATAGTGTAAAATTGTGATTGGGACCTACCCAAAACATTTAGAACTTTTCTGAAAAAAGACTATAAATGAAAACAGAACTATATCATCTTCCTATAATGATTGAATGTTAGGAAAATTGACCAGAGTTTTCTTACTTTAATCACAGAGAGGCGAAAGCAAACAATTTTTAATTTAAGCCTAATTAACATTAAAACAATTTTCCATTAACAAATAAAGTAACTTTATTGAAATATAAGGACTTTGTTAGCTAAATCTATTAATTTTATAAGATATTATGAATTTTTCTGATAATAGAGAAACATGCTACAAATATGCATACCATAGAATATATCTGTACAGTCAGAAGAAACAAGGTGATACATCCATTTACTATATATACCAACTAAGTCCTCTATATATGGTTATTCTACAGTTGGTATGAATCCAGAACATAAACATGATATAATCGACAATAATAATTTTATTGAGGGAAACTTTCGTTGCTACATGTAATTAATTTTCATGTTTAATTACCGAATAAAATTGAGATAGGAAATGGGGAATGTGTCAGAGCGACAACAACCCGACCATAGAGCAGACAACAGCCGAAGGTCACCAATGGTTCTTCAATGTAGCGAGAATTCCCGCACCCGTAGGTGTCCTTCAGCTGGCCCCTAAAAATATGTATACTAGTACAGTGATAATGGACGTCATACTAAACTCCGAATTATACACAAGAAACTAAAATTAAAAATCATACAAGAATAACAAAGGCCAGAGGCTACTGACTTGGGACAGGCGCAAAATTGCGGCGGGGTTAAACATGTTTATGAGATCTCAACCCTCCCCCTATACCTCTATCCAATGTTTACCGAACATCACTTAATTAAAAAATCAACACATTATCATGGAGGATAACATAGAAGTTTAAAATTCTCTATACGTTATTGTTTGTGATTAAACTTTCTCCTGATACTTCTTAAATAATTTGATGTATTAGTATTTTTCTTTCGGAATCAATTAACAATATCTAAAGTGTGGTAATCTTATATTTTCATCAAGGGTTTTCCCTTTCAATTTCGCTGTGCGGTGCCGAAGTACACATGAAAGTTCATGTAGTTAATGACACAACATATGAAAATGCTATCGGTGTATAAAGATCCAGAAGACATCACTTCAATAGCATATGAAGTTTTTGATAAGATCAGGAACTTTATTAAATAAAAGATTCGATGTTCAAGTTTGTTTTTTTTTTATATTCAAACCCGTCCTTTGCATATTATTAATGAAGTATACTCACTTAAATGAAGGAAATTTCAATATGAGTGCAGTTTGTATTGATCGTAATCATACAATTCATCGTTATTGCATTTCTTTTTAGTTACAAACTTGTCACTTTCGTGATTAAAATTAAGCTAATAACCCGTACTTTACATTGAAACAATAAAAGACCAAAAGAGTGCAAAAATATATTTTAACAAAACGCATTTGACTAGCAGGTCGAACAACTGATGTTCTTAAACCCTGCTGACTGCCATTGGCGATTGACAAATAAATTGATCACAAAGTGTAACAAAATGGATCTCTATATTAACTTTATACCAAGTAGAAAACAATAAACTTGCCGAAACGATGGTTAACAACACCATAAGGTGCTAAATTTTTACACCATATTCGGATTTCGACAATTAATGTCTCTTCAGTGATATTAGGGATCGAAAAGTATTTGGAATTCTTCATTAACGTACTGCTGTTTTGTAAGTAAAACCACAAAAATACTGACCTCAGAAGAAACAAAAATAATGGTGAAATGAACCTGGTTTGACAGCTATCTAGACCTGTCACTTGTATGACAGTCACATCAAATTACATTATAATTATGTTCTCTTTCTGAACACTAGTTTGCTGACATTTTCCCGTCTGCAGTGACCCTACCGCTGATACCACTCGTTATTATTTTAAACACCACACAGCGCAAGTCCAACGGGTAAACAGTGTATACAAACGCGCAGAAAGCTTTTAAAACAATAATGATACCTGATTTGCAGTGAACAAAAGAACACCACTAATTCATTAAAAAAAATTTACGGAAAAAAATGAGAACTCATGTAAATTAGAAGTCAACTGTCATGGCTCTATCAATTTACTCATTTTATATGTATAACACGTGGTCTGGTTTTATTGTTTATTAATGTACCGATCTGAAAAACGTCGGGAGCAAACTCATAGTGATTTAGCTCGATAAACATTTACTGAAAAAGTATTATGTGTCGAGAATTTGTAAGAGATTCGCAATGAATGTAAAAAAAAGAAGACCGATTGATCATTTTTTTGTTTCTATCGGACATCATCATCGACAGGCAATTCAATTAAGAAATCGATGAGTGCAGATTTTCTAAAATATACTTAGTATCATCCATTATATCAAAATGTATACTAATGGTAATATGCTCAGATTATATGCATGTTTCTGTGATAACTTTACTTTAGAATGTTTGGGACATAAGAAGACCAATTTGCCAAACAGAGGGCAAAAATAGACTGATGAAAATTACAAATCAAAATAAATTACTGCGGAAATCTTTAGACGATGTGTCGACAGCGCATGCGTCTTTTGCTAGTCATGCATTCCTCACTATTTGTATTAACAAAGAAGTCAGGCATCTTAGCTGACCGTTTACGTGTAAAACCATATTCATTAGATAAACGAATAGTTTGAATACAGTGCAGCGATGATACGAATATTAATCATATGTTATGTAGTTCTATTGATAACTTGTCATATCCTTCTACATAGACGAAGTTATTATGAAAGACAACCGTATCTCTTGGGAGAAACAAATACTGCAGTTTTCCTTTAAGTTTTGTCAGTAACATGGAGTTAATGAAATTATGGAAATAAAAACTGGTGATTTTTGATCAGCGATTTATTCTTTAACAACCTAAAATAGAATGTTAAGTAAAAAACGATTTAATAGCCAAATAGGGTGTTTTATAAGATATCAATACTAATAAAAAACAAAAGTTGATTGAATAGTATTTCGATAAAGAAAGCGTCACATGCAATACACGCATTACTCTCCAAAAGAATCTGCAAAGTGGGCAGGTATCTTAGTTGACAGTTTTTATGTACAATTATTCACGTCAAATATATGAATCAATAAAAAAAAAAAAGCCGTGCAATATCGATACAAGATAAGCCTATGTCATATTTTGATATAACCTCCCACATAAACCAATTGATTATGGACGATAAACTAATTTGTTTATGTATAAGATCGGCAGGGTCAATAGTTGGCATTGTTCTAGCACCTGATTTACATTATTTTTACCGATAAACTATTTTGCTATCAGGTTTTTCCATAGCATTAATTTTTTTTAGGTCTAATGATAAATGTTGGTATAACGACTTTACAAAATAAGAAATAACGAATTATTAAATTTCATCATTCACATAAACCAAACGTTCAGAAATAAATGAATCCAGAGATTCTAGACTACAACCATTAACTGCCAGATAATTGCAATATGGATATTTTTTGGAAATGTCGTGCCATAATGACACAATACAAGTCTACATCATATTTTCTGTATTTTAATTGACAGCTTGTTATAACCACCCACATAAACGAATGATTATCGCATAAAAGTTATTTCATCAATGGTAAGACCAACCAAGTCAATCTTTGGCAATGCTTTCATTTCCTTTTTTTTAAATCTCGTTTGGTCATATCGTATAGTTATTTCTTTAAGACTTTAATATCAAATAATTTATTGGTGATTCAACTACATCATAACATTAGGAGTATTTAAAATATCTCGTTATCTCTTAGGAGAAACAAAGAATGTATATTGTCTAAAATGATTTCAGTGGAATGTACTCAATGATAAATGATCATTTGTGGGACATTTGAATATATGATACTGATTCAGCAGGTGTGTCTGTAATTACCTAGATTAACTTTTTGAGATATTTTTCACTTATCCGTTAACTTAACCTCCCGTTATATTAATGATGTCCTCTCTTATACAATTTATTTTTATGTCTACAATGATAACGTTGAACGCATATACCCCATCCATCTTCAGATGAAGAATGCGACAAGTACATTTAGGTCTGTCTCATATCTTGACTTACATCTCTAAATTGACAATGCGAGCGGTTGAAAACAAAACAACACAATAGATAAATTCAGCGTCCAAATGCAAACAGTTGGCAATCATGAAAGATCTCTTTTTTATATTGTTATTGAATACTTTAAAATAGCTTTCTATTTATTTAAATATTCATCACCACAAAACAAAGCTTATATAAATATGCTTTTCACATGAATCAAAATCAATTTATTATTAACCCCTATTAATTGAATATCCCTTGAGGAGGCAACATTAGCCATGGGTTGTAAATAGAAAATAAAATGATTGCTCTATCAACTTAAACATGTTAAACAAAATATTAAAACAATGTTAATGAATCGTCTCGCCTAAATATTGTATTGATACATTGTATATCCAATCCATGTATGAAGGCTAGAATCAGAA
The DNA here is from genome assembly GCF_965363235.1 of Mytilus galloprovincialis. Classification (NCBI taxonomy): domain Eukaryota; kingdom Metazoa; phylum Mollusca; class Bivalvia; order Mytilida; family Mytilidae; genus Mytilus; species Mytilus galloprovincialis. The sequence goes on from NC_134846.1 coordinate 16,518,511, forward strand.
TACTGCACGGAATTTCTATGATATTATCAGTTGACTTTTTTCTATCACACATATATATCATGTGTACTTTACTAGTAGAAATCGGAATATTGATTTTCAATTATCAAATTGTAACATATATATTTTTCACTTGAATAGAACACTTTATACGAGTTTCTTCGTGTGTAATTGGGTAAAGCGAGCCAAGAGGTACAATCAAAGAAGGTGAACTATTATCCGTCTTTCCAGGATAATTGGAAGAAATAATCGTTATTTGGTACATGTATTAGCAATACGTAAGAGAAAATGTGATGTAAAAGATACGACTTTAAATCATCCGATTATGAGTAAAAAGTATCTTGCCATCGCCGCCAATACTCTGTTCTATCATATTTATTTATAAATATAGTTATTACTTGTAATTAAATTCAAAATGTATAGCTTCTCGTATTTTGCATGTTGAAAATGTAAAATGACTTAAAAAGAACCTCTAGGCATCGTCTGGTTATATATTAAGGAGTATGTTTGCAAATCCTTTTTTTTAAGCATGCATGTATTTGTTTTATCTTTTTTTTTTTCGTCGGGATGATTTATTTTGATAATAGAAACACATGTTTTATTCGGTAATTAACGAAACAAAGCAACGAAAGTTTCCCTCAATAAAATTATTATTGTCGATTATATCATTTTTATGTTCTGGATTCATACCAACTGTAGAATAACCATGTATAGAGGACTTAGTTGGTATATATAGTCAATGGATGTATCACCTTGTTTCTTCTGACTGTACAGATATATTCTATGGTATGCATATTTGTAACTTAACAGTACATTTATACTTTACTTGATCTGGTTTGTTTTCTGAAACTATATGCTGTTGTCAAGACTTGCTAATTGATTAACTAATTTCGAATTTTTCTGTGCGACTACAGACATAACATTGAAAAGTCTATTTTTCATATTGTTTTGTACCCTTCGATTTCACATTAAACGATTCACGTTCGATAACGTTTTAACCTTTTTTCATTACTTAATTGGTACTTTATTCACATCAATAATGAAGACTAAAGACAAGATATCAAACAAAAAAAACTGAAGGAATCGCATGAACTGAAATGTTTAACTGATTGCGTCAAAAAGGTATGCATTAAACACTCTAATTGTAAATTGATAACCAGTTTACATTTCCCAATCGGAAATAATGCTCAATCAGTACAGGTAAGCCGACTTTTCTATTAGGGTGAGATACCGACATATTGTTTGTTGAAAAGAATTCCTGATGTTAGTTGCAACCCTTATGTTGTGTCGACTTCGGTCGTTCGATTCCGTAACTCTGTTCAGGCTGTGCAGTCTATGTGTAGTGCTATGCTTTTATATTGCCGACAATCCTTTGTATATTTGGTGGTTAAAAAACGAAACTACAACTATAAGCAGAACACAATGTAAGCAATTTAAACTCATAACATCAGCTGTCATGCACTTAACTCAATAATAAAATTCTTTATGCATTAAATTTGCCTCTTAAAATGCTATTAATAACTCCATTAATAGAATGTTGGATAGTGAGATGTCACGAAAACCAATCTTAAAACCTGCATTTAAAGAATTTCATGTTGAAAAAGGTAATTACTATATTTCAGTTGTTTTTATTACAGAGGAAAAGAAAACATTCCGTTTTCACAGGCGAAATAATTGATTTTCCTTAACAATACCAATGCTTCTTTCGGTAGCTTCTTTGAATAAGCTCCCTTTATATATTATTTGTTTTATTATTTGTCAACTTTTAAACAAGAACTGAACAACATACAGTTCTTCCGTAGGCGTTCCATTAGAAGTGTTCGTTTTATTTATTGCTCGGTTGGTGTAAAAAACAAGTATGCACCTCTTGACACGTGCAATTTTGTAAGTTCATTGGTACACAAAACAGTCATGTGATATGACTCTTGTAAAATCAAGACTGAAACAGAAATCATCCTATAGATACATTTGTTTGGCAAGCAAAATTTGGGTTATACATAAAATGATAAAAAAACTATAAAAAAAATGAATGAACTTAAAGTTTGTGCTTTAACGATGCAAATGATAAAAGACCAATAGTTCGTCTTTTTTTAGAGAAAATAGTTTTATTCGAATTAACTAATTTCTTTATAGGTATTGTTTCATTTTTAGCAGATTAATTATAAAGTATCTTTGAGAGAGAGAGACCAAAGATCCAGATGGAACGTTCAAACTCATAAGTCGAAATAAATAGAAAATGACATTGCTAAAAATAGACTTGTACATTGACCTATAATGGTTTACTTTTTAAACATGTTTAAATTGTTATTTGGATGGAGAGTTGTCTCATTGGCACTCATACCACATCTTCTTATATCTATTTAATGACCAACAGATAAACAAAAGAACACAAAACAGAACATACATTTTTGTAGAAGCTTAATACTAAGCAAAAAAAAAACCTTTAAAAAATTTACGATAATCTCAGCGGCTTCATAGAAAGGTGCAGTTCCTGCTCTACATTAGCCACTCGTCTTGATGCTCGTGTTATTTCAAACCCGGTATTACGTCTATTCCAATGGGTCATATTAGGGGGAAATGACATGGATTGAAGTTACGACATTTTGAATTTACCCGCTAACCTTTATGAAACGGATATAAGAAAACGGTCAAACAACTCATGATGGCGTCAGTAAAATTTACGAAGGAATGATTTCAAAGTCATCTTTGGAATCCTTTGTTTAATAGCTTCTTTGTGAGACAGGAATCTTCTATCAGGGAAATCATGATGGGAATAACAAGCCCTAAAATATCGTATCAACTGGGCGGAAATAATTTTACATGCATGCACTGTTAAAATGTTGTTACTTTGAAATGGGAAGGTCACAGTTGGGAAGCTGAAACCATCCCTTTTTCGTAAATATTTTGTTTTCAACCAAACCTCATTGTCTCCTTCTATGTGTACATGTTTTGTAGGTCAAGATATAAGGCAGACTCAGCTGTATCTGTTATGCGTTTAATCTCAAGTTAGTAGGTTCATATCAACTTTCCGGATTTGTCTCTTCTGTGCCGATTTAGAGTCTCTGTATCACTTCTAGATTGAACGTCTCTGATAAACTCAAGAGGGGACTCTCTGTGTCTTTTTGAGAGTAAAACAAAGAGTCAACCTATTGTTATAAAACGTCTCTTTATGTCTATCAGTCAGAGTGGACGTCTATGAATCACTTTGATGGTGATAATTAGTATTCTAGTCTATTAATGTTGATGACTTTAAATTCAATTTCGCCTGCTTCGCATTTTGCATTTGAAATTATTTGAATGATAAACTATTGCAATGATTAACTATATATTCATCTAAGTTTTATTTCATACTTAGACTGTCAAGTTGTTTAATTTTTCTTCTGAAGAAACGTGTATAATTAAACGTTATCACCGTGTATAATAATTGACTGTCTCAGCTACATGTACCTTTAACCGATTGCACCCAAAGACGTTCCTAGCAGACTTGGATCAGCAAAGTGTGTATTGCAAGTAACACATGTCTATGTTTAAATTTAATAATTGAAAAAATAATATTCCTATTTCCAGTAAAAAATAAAACATGCTATGCATTTGTCCTAGAAGATAATCAACTGATAATATCATAAAAAGTCTGTGCAACTTTTTAATACAAGCTTCTTTTTTTTTAAGTTGGTTGAGAAATTATTTTATTCTCTCTTTAAAACTCAAGAAATTAATTGGATTTACAATAAATTGCTAATGACACATATGATAAGCATTCTAATAAATGCTTTGAATTGAGTTGATGAATATTTAATGAATATAATATAAAAAAGAAGATGTGGTATGATTGCTAATGAGACAACTATCCACAAAAGACCAAAATGACACAGACATTAACAACTAGAGGTCACCGTACGGCCTTCAACAATGAGCAAAGCCCATACCGCGTAGTCAGCTATAATAGGCCCCGATAAGACAATGTAAAATAAAGCTATTTTGAAGAACGCTATAACAATATATGGTTGCCAACTGTTAACATTATTTGAACGCTGAACTCATTTATTTTGTTATAAAGTTTTGTTTTCGACCACTCGCATTGGCAATTTTGCGATGTAAGTCAAGATATGAGACAGATCTAAATGTACTTGCCGTATTCTTCATCTGAAGTTTGATGGGATAGATGCATTTAGCGTAATCTATGTATTCATCAAACTGAATTGTATAAGAAAGGACATCATCAATATAACGGGAGGTTAAGTTAAGATATAAGTAAAAAATGTCCCAAAAAGTAATTCTAGGTAATTACAGACACACCCGTTGAATCAGTATCATCTATTCAAAATGTCTCACAAATAATCATTTATCATTGAGAAGACGCTACTGAAAACATTTAAGACAATATACATTCTTTGTTTCTCCAAGAGATTAAGAGATAAATTATTGGATAATAAGGTCTAAAAGAAATAACATTACGATATGACCAAACACGATTTTTTTAATGAACTGGTTGGTTTTAAAATTGAAGAAATAACTTTTATGCGATAATCATTCGTTTATGTGGGTGGTTATAACAAGCTGTCAATATAATTACAGAAAATATGATGTAGACTTGTACTGTGACATTATGGCACGCCATTTCCAAAAATATACATATTGCAATCATCTGGAAGTCTATGATTGTATTTTAGAATCTGTGGATTCATTTATTTCTGACCGTTTGGTTTTTGTGAATGATGAATTCAATAATTCGTAAGCTCTCATTTTGTAATGTCGTTATACCAACATTTTCATCATAAGATCTTAAAAAATGGAAAAACCTCATGACAAAAATTGTCAATCGGTAAAAATAATGTAAATAAGGTGCTAAAACAATGCTAACTATTGACCTTGTCGGTCTTTAACATGAACAAATTAGTTGATCGTCCACAATCAATTCGTTTATGTTGGAGGTTATAACAATAAAAATACAAAAAATATGATGTATTTGTACCGTATCGATATTGCATGGCTTGGTATTGATTCCTTTATTTGACGTGAATGACTAAATACGAAAACTAGTTAACTAAGATGTCTGACCACAATGTAAATTCTTTTGGAGAGTGATGCGTGCATTGCACGAGACGCTTGCTTTGTCGACATACCTTTCAATGCATCTTTTGTAGTGCACACCTTTCAATCGTCTTTTGTTTCTTTCTTCAGGATTTGTATAAATATTTTTTAACATCCTATTTGGCTTTTGAAACGTTTCTTTTACTTATCATTCCATTTAGGGTTATTACAAAAAATCGCTGAATAATTATCATCAGTATATATTTCAAATAATTTCCTTAATTCGACGTTACTGACAAAACTTCAGCAAGTCTGCATTAATTTATTTCTCCCAAGAGATACGGTTGTCTTTCATAATAACTTCGTTTATGTAGGAGGATATGACAAGCTACCAATAAAGCAAAACGTGTGATATAGATTCGTATCATCATTGCACGGTCTTCTGATGACTCTTGTATTTGATATAGTTTTACACAAAAAAGGTCAATTTAGACAACTGATTTCTTTGTAAATACGTATAGCGAGGGATGCGTGCCTAGCAAAAGACGCATGCGCTGTCGACACATCGTCTAAAGATTTACTCAGTAATTTATTTTGATTTGTATTTCAAAATTTTCTTCAGACTTTTTTCCCTCTGTTTGGCGAATTGCTAATTTTTTTTTTTTTTTTTTGTCTCAAACATTCTCAAGTAACGTTCTTACAGAAATCGTCGCGAAAGCAGTATCATCAGTGCATTTTTCCACTAACATACATTTTCCTATTAATGATGATACTGATAATGTTTTCGAAAATCTGCACTCATCGATTTCTTCATTGAATTGCCTGTCAATGCTAAAGTCAGATGTCTACAAAGAAATGACCAATAGGTATATGCAAATAGTTTTCGGATCGGTGCATTTATAAACAATCAATTAATTATATGTTAACTGCAATACGTTTATGAATAATTCGATAATATACTGGTGTAACTTTTACAAGAAAGTTAAATTTAACATAACCATTGAAGTATATGAAACATGTTCAATTTTTTTAATGAGGTTTCATATGATTGTAACTTTTGTTGCCTAAAAGTTGGTACCAGACAATTGAAAGTTTAGAAAAGACAAGTAAAATTATCGCATTTTTCTTAAATAACTGTTAATCGTCATCGAATTATAGAATAAAAGAACCATAAATGAAGTAGAGTTTTTGATAATCATGAGATATGGATATATGTTCTTCGTAAACACTTTATATATTCTTTATTATCTTGATTTTTTTCTGAATCCAATAACGATTTGATAATAATCGTTCATTCATTTGTTTGCATCATTTTACTGATTGGCAGTATATTCTATAGATGGTCTTATAAGATGGTTAATCTTCTTTCTTATTATTTGCTTCGCATACTAATATTGTCTCATTATATCTGTCCACTATTCCGATAGGAAATTAAGGTTTACCAGAAATCTCTTGTATTAACATCAACAGGATCCAACAGAAGTTAATAGAAATGGTAGTATCATCTTTGACTCTGTTATGACATCGATTAGAAAATCATACACTGCTTATTCAAGCAATTGATATGAAAGAGTATAATTGACGACCTACGTTCATTTAAGAAAAATCAAATTCGTCTCGATGATGACGATGTACGAGACTGAAGCTCCGGGGAAAAGACACAGTTTTAGGCAGTATGACAAATGGAAGAATTGATGCGTTTAATTTATCATTTCAAAGAGCCATTTTCTATATAACTGAAACCTAGAATGCAGATAATTAAACAAAACTTAAGTAAATGAAACACAACAAGAGGATCCGAACGACACAATAGTCCGATAAACACAAAAGTTGTTCGAATTCAAATGCTTCAAAATGATAATCAAAATCTGCTCTGCTTGTTATATATATCCCCTTTCCGTTAGAAAAAAAGTCTTGTAATAGGTGCAATAAATGCAATTGAATACAAGGGAAGGACGACTGGATTGGAGCAGTGACACACCTGGTAATCAAATGGTTTTTATGATACGGGAATTGGCCATCTTTCTACGGCCTGCAGATCCAATTTACTTCTTTTATGTCGTAGTGCTTCAAAAACGAAATGCAAATGAATGGTTTGAAAAGAAAAATATTGTATATGTAAATGTTTTTTTTTTATACAAAATCCCTTTTATTATCTAAACTTCAAAAATGTAATGCTGTTGAAGTGTTGTCTTCTGAAACTTTATTCACCGATAGCTTTTTCACATTTAGTGACGTTAACCACAAGACGTCTCATTAGAACTTCGGCACCGCACATGAATAAAAATATACTTCTCCTTAGATATTGTTAATTGATTCTGAAAGAAGAAAAAAAAGCATTTAATCATTTAAGAATTGTCCTGAAAAAGTTTTAAACATAAACAATATCCTTTAGAGAATTTAAAAAAATATTTTTGATGATTATATGTTATAATGGATTTATACTAACTGTAAAATAACCATGCGTAGAGGACTTAGTTGGTTATATTTGCATGGATATAGCCTGATCTGGTTGTAGGAGAGTAAGAATTTTTAAATCTCTATATACATAAAATGAACGTTGATGTGTATTTATAGATCCCGCTTGACAAAAAATACAAATAAAGTTTCGTAACTCTGTTGAGAGCAGGCAGTTTATGTGTATTACTATGCTATTACATTGCCGACAATCCTTTGCATATGTGTTGGTTAAAAAACGAAAATACAATTATAAACTAAACACTGCGTAAGCAATTTCAACTCATAACATCAGATGCCATGCAAAAAACTCAATAATAAAACTCTTTGCGCACTAAATTTAGCTTTTAAAATGCTATCAGTATTCCCATTAACAGAATCTGTGATAATACGATGTCACGACAACCAATCATTAAAACCTGCATCTAATGCATTTCATGTTGAAAAAGTTATTACTATATTTCATCTGTATTTATTACACAGTATAAGAGGACACTTCGTTTTCAAAGGCGAAATAATTTTTCAGTCCGTAAAATATCAATGCTTCTAATGGAAGCTTCTTTAAATAGCCTTTTTTTACATGTTAATTTTCATCACTTGTCAACTTTGAAACGAGAACTGAACTGTATAATGGTCCGTAGGTGTTCCATTAGCAATGTTCGTTATATTTATTTATCTGTTGGTGAAAAATAAAGCAAGCACCTCTTGACATGTGCAATATTGAAATTTCATTGGTACACAAATCTGTCAGGTGGTACTTTTTCAACCTCACGACTGAAAAAGAAATTATCCTTTAAAGGGAAACTTCGCAAAAAAACATTATGTTTATTTGATATAGATAATCATATATTCATTAAAATCAATGTTTAATTCTTCTAGATAAGTGATTAAAATAAAAATTAAAATTCCACTATCAATTCTCGACTTATCGCCTGTTTGTCACGTGTCACGTGATGAGTACATTTGAATAAAATATCTGAATACAATGTACCACAAAACCAAAAAACAAGCATGGCATATCGTACATTCAGTGTCAAAATGACTTGTCAAGCGTACGGATGTTCAACTCGGAGTTCACATGGCATAAGCTTACACATTTTCCCGGATTCTGCAAAAAAGAAAGAGTTGTACAAGACGTGGCTGATTAACCTAAACCTAACCCAACCAGCTTCAATCACAACAAGTTCAAGAAGGTGTGTGCAGACCATTTTGAATTCTCTTGTTTCGACGGAATTTTAAATGTAATTATGATTTTTTTCTCATGAATATTTTTATTGCTATCTCGTTCCAAACCTGGTTGCATAAAAGAACCTGGTTAAATGGAAATTGTCAAATTAATATAGTTCAGTATTTATGTATTCAAGATTGACTGTGTTTGTCTTAAACATTTACAAATAAGATTGTCTTCCATAATCAATCCGTTTATGTGGGAGGATATAACAAGCTGTCAATTAAAATACAGAAAATATGATGTGGATTTGTCCTACGTCATTATGGCAGGAAATGTTAATAATTTTTGTATGTAATGTGAATGGTTTTACACGGAAACTGTAACCTAGATTGCCTTACTGCCTTGTGGTGAGGTGTGCTTAATATGAGATGCATATTCTTCTGACCGACCGTTCGTCGCTAGTTTTAATTCAATCAGCTTATCTCTATATTTTTCCTAATATGTATCACAACATGTTCTTCAGAATTTTATTTTGTCTCAAACGTTCCAAATCACGGTTATCACATGATCAACACGACGGGGGCAACACATGGATTAGGATCTTCTTACCCTCTTGGAATACCTGAGATCACCCCCAGTTACGTTGTTGGTGGGACTCTTGTGGCTCAGTCTCCTCTAATTTTCTATGTTGGGTTTTGTTTACTATTGTTTGTCTGTTTGTCTTTTTCTTTTGTAGTCGTGGCGTATTTCTAACCCGTCTTGTATTACAGATACACTCGATGAATCTGTTTCATTTGTCGATTTTTTTTCCTATTGCAATCACCGGAAGCTACTGATTGTATTTTCGAAACTCAGCATGCATTTATTTCTGACTGTTTTATGAGAATGATGAATTTATTATTTTGTTTGTTCCAGTTTTGTAATGTCGTTGTATCTACATTATATTATAAGATGTTAAAAATGAAATAGAAAAACTTAATCACAAAATGTATTCTCAATTCTATTAATGTAAATTAAGAGCTAAAAAATGCAAACTATTGACAATGTCGATCTTAAACATGAACACATAAGTTTATCGTCCATAATAAATTTATGTGGGAGAATATAAAAATACACAAAATATGACATAAACTTGTCCTTTATCTATATTACAAGGCTTTTTATTGATTCATGTATTTTTATGAACGAATATATAAGAAAACTGTCAACTAAGATGCCTGACCCTTTGCGGATTCTTTTGGAGATTGAATTGCATTGCATGAGACGCTTGATTTGTCGACGCACCTTGCCTTGAACGATTTATAGTTCTCACCATTTAATCAATATTTGTATCTTAAGAATAACTCCTGACACCCTATGTGGCTTTTAAATATTTTTTTACTAAACATTCCAATCAAGGTTATTACAGAAACATCTTTGCATAAGTATCATCAGTTTATATTTCTCATGATTTCATTAACTCGACGTTACTGACAAAATTTTAGAAATTCTGTATTTATTTGTTTCTCCCAAGAGATACGGTTGTCATCCATAATCATTTCGCTTATTTAGGAGGATATGGCAAGCTATCAATAAAACTAAAGTACATAGTATATAGAATCATATCAATATTGCACGGACTCTTGTATTTGATGAATACGGTTTTATGCGAACATGGTCAACTTAGATATCTGACTTCTTGGTAAATATAAATAGTGGGGGTGCGTGCTTAGCAAAAGACACATGCGCTGTAGATATATCATCTTAAGATTTACTCAGTATTCTATTTTGCTATAATTGATGATACTGATAAAAAAAATTAAAAAATGCACTCGTCGAATTTTTTAATTGAATTGCGCCTGTCGATGTTAAGTTCAGATGGATACAACGAAATGAACAATCGATATTTGTAAATATGGAACAATCAACAATCTAAATTTTGACTGTTTTTGTCCATTTCTTTTTTTGAAATTTATTTTCTGTCAGTAGATGTAAAGAAAATAGAATATGGACTTTTCCTGTGTGTGTCACTATTGCAATGTCAATATCTGATTTTTCTGTTCGGAATGAATAATTTTGCATATAATTTTTTTAATATGACAAGTAAAATGCTGGACCACTTTATAGATTCGAACGGAGGGTGATGGTCATAATTTTTTGTATCTTTTTTAACATTTTTCTTTATTGTTAATACCAAAGAGACCATGGAATTAAGTAAATATCTATTCTTTGTACGAAACAATGTAATTCTTACTTCCAAAAACGTAATCAAATTTAGATGATAAGAAAATTGAGTGTTCATTATAACATTTATTAAGCCAAACGCTTTTTGACAATTACAAAACAAGTATTACATGTGCATCAAAATTTTCCACTTGACATTTTTGTTGTTCTTTTTTCTTCCTAAAAACTAATTATATAAATAACGTCATTTTCAAGTTTAAAAAGTTTTTCTTTTTTTTAACTCTGCACTATACACGAACAAAGTGTAACTTTCAATTGTTTATAGTATTGTAGTTCATTTTCATATTGGTGATATGGTAGAGAAACACTTATTTGTTACAGCTGACTCCGGGAAATGCATTTACTCATATCACTTACTAAACAAAGGAAATAACTTATGTTTACATATATATCTGGTTTCTCCCTGATAAATTGTTTTACTTCTAATGTTAAGGTTTTTTTTTTTTTTTTGTTTTTTTTTTTTTATAAAAAACAATCTTGCCAATGAGGAAACTGGAGGTTAATGATCTCCAATTCGCTTGGTTTTATATGTAAGAGTGCAATAATCGTTGTAAATCTTGTTGATTATATTGCTGACTTGAATGCAAAGTATAACTATAAGAACTCAATCTTGGCAAGGAACATTATCTAAAAATGGTCAACGACTTTCGATGTGTTATATATCATTCAACTGACGGATCATTTTCATTACTTAGTAACAATCAAATTATATTATAACGACTTTATATTTATGTTTCGCGGTTTTTCTCCTGTAGTCGATATGTTTTCCTATGTGATGACTATTGAACAGCAGTATACTACTGGTGCCTTGGATTTTTTATCTAGTCCACGGATTAGTTTGTTACATACTTTCTTACCACTATACCTTTATATAAATCTGACAGTTATCCTGATTTAATACACCAATTTATAAAAGAAATAACTTCCGGTAGCGTGGTTCTTTATATCCTCAAATTTAAGAACCAATTAGTTTAAATTTATTTTTGCAAATATTGGAAAATCAGATAACTGAATAATGATAATAATTAGAAATAAGAAGATATGATATGATGTATTTTTAAAACAATGAGTATAAAGTTAAATTACAAAAATACTGAACTCTGAGGAAAATTCAAAACGGAAAGTCCCTTATCAAATGGCAAAATCAAATGAAAAAACACATCAAACGATCGCGAATGGACAGCAACTGTAATATTCCTGACTTGGTACAGGCATTTTCAAATGTAGAAAATTGTGGAATGAACCTTGTTTTATAGCGCTAAACCTCTCACTTGTATGACAGTCGCCTTGCATTACATTATCTTTACAATGATGCGTTAACAAAACAGACATAATAGGTAACATTGGCATAATATGGGTACAGCAGTCATCATTGTGTCACAATTTCAAAACAAACAAATATCATTTTCATTACTAAGTAACAATCAAATTAACAACACGATCTTTTTATTATAACGACTTTAAATTGAACAAATGCCGTGGTTAGTATTAACATACCAAGTAACATATATAGGTCTACCAAATATTTTCGCTTACGCACTATACTACTCAACAAAAATGTGGACATTAAACAGAATGTTTCAGTGTTTAGTAGACTTTTTAGACTGATATTCGGGATTTAGTTCAATGATGTTCGCAAAGCTTATATGAATAGTGTATGACTGTATCCGCTATCTTCATCCTGAAATGTGAACAATCAAAAAAAAATCAACTCTCCTTTAAAAAGAGACTATGTGTAAGCATCTGTAATAATATAACTGGAAAATATTAGACAAAATGTAATGACACATGTCTCAGTAAAGAATTGTACTGGACCGTTTTTTTCTTTTAAGCGAATTCCAGTCCATCTCATTCATTCTATTCTTTCACTTACGAATTGGTTGGTGCCTTCTAGAAAGAACTTCTAATTTACTACTTTTACAGTTTATACGATTCCACCAGTTTTTGATTCTACTTTATATTGTTTTGTTATCTATTTATTAGATTTGAATATTGAAAAACAATGTTAAATTAATCTATATTTGATTATTTTTAAACAATAATTAGAACGAGAAAGATTTTGTTTCAAGAAAATTCTCACTTGATTTCTATTGCTGATGTGTATTGTATCTAATTACTTTAATACATTTCCTAGTTATAGACCACTTTCGAGTTCATCCGTCACCGGAAAAAACTCGTCAAATATGCGCGCCTTTATGACGTCATTTACCAGATAGAGGAGATCGACTGTATCCCTGCATTATTAACGTCCATCAGGCGTCTTAGTGATCGCCATTGTGCAAGATAAACTAGAAATAATGTTCGTTTTGTAAGTACTTAATCACAATTCCCTTATGACAGCAGTGCTGATTGTTAATTATGAGAATTTAATTTGCCGCTTAATTCGTACAATGTAGTATTATAGGTTTCCAGCTACTTGCTCAACATTGAAACGGAAGTGACGATGCCCTTAAACGCACGAATGATGAAACCAATTTTTTGACAGCAATGCATCAAACTCGAAAGTTGTCTATTAATATTTTTTTAGGATAATAAAAGTGTCCATATACATATAACACTGCCTGTAATATCGTCATGTTTGGTGGACTGCACATTGAAATGACTTGTTATAAAACTCTGGGTGATATATTGCGTGATAGGGGATGGGCATGTTGTCTTACTTAAGCCAATATTGCAACACCAAGAACGGCAGATTCGTTGTATGTATGTTTAAATTTACCTAGGACTAGACAGGCGCATCAGACAACTGCATGTCTTTTGCTTAAACTGTTAATTTCCGATTATGAAAGCAAAACTCAGAATATATAATTATGTCATGACTCTGTGACGTTCAATGATTTTAAAGACTGGTGTAAAGAAATAGAGTCATCTCGACCACAGTTTCATTCCTGGCGTTCAATTATAAAATAAGAACTTGTTCTGATTTTAGTATTATGCTCATTTCATGAGTGAGATTTCGTACTTTACAAACAGTCCATATAAAGCATGATAGGGTATTGATTTAGGTCTTGATTAAATAAATTATGCTCGATCGTTACCGACACATCTCCAAGATATGACTTCCCTTCCCGAACATCACCCAAAGGTGGCAATGGAATTTGAAAATGATACTTGCACTGTACGTAAGACCAGCAAATTTCTTTCTTATAACACAATTGATCAGGCAAAAAAACAACATAATGCAATTGTGCAGGGCAATATTGGTGCTCTAGGATTAACCGACGGAAGATACCTTTTAGACAAATGAATGGATGAAGTTAGTATACTAGAAGATGAATTTGAAAGATCTTGTGGTTTGGGTCATTCTATAACAGATGAACGACCTAATGCAGACTCTACAAAAACACAAAATGATGTTTTTAAACCGCTTAGAACATGTTGAAGGCTTTGTAAAGTGATGAACAAGTTTAGAAATTCATTTCTAGAAGAGTCGTCAGATTTGTAATAAACAAATACTCCATTTAGGAAATTGTTGAACAGGTAATATATGTAAATAAACTCCAAGATATTGGTTCAAACAATACGGAGATCTTTTAAAGCAAATGAAAAACTAAGGAAAACCTGCTTTTTATAACAAAATAAAAAATAACCACTTCCCATTTTGGCCGCAAAATGAAACTGGAAACGTCTTTGTCAAAAACATAGCTAGAGAATCTTAAAAGGGATTGGGAAACTTTTCTAGACTTTTCATTTCTTGTCACAGTAAACACTTTTACTTGGAATATTTCTTTATCCATAAAAACCAAACTGCTCCTCCGTCTTTATCGCAGGATTTTTCTTGAAATAGTGGTATTAAATCGCTACAAATGGGTTTACTTCAAACATTATGCGATTTGCTGATCCAAATTCGGACGCAATTATCGTCGGTGGGGCAGCAATGGTTCATTCCAGGTCACAAGGTTCGGCAAACATAGTTGATGATTATGCAAATAATGTCATACTGCCTTACATATAATCTTGCATCCATAAGTATTCAAGAGTAGACATTGTATTTGATATTTACTAAATGAATAATTTAAAGGCTGTGACAAGACAAAGGCAAGGTTTTTGTGCCAGATGGAAAGGTGTTGGTTCTGGTAGAACACCAAGGGTTTGGAGTAGTTTTCTCTGTGAAGATGACAACGAAATGAAATTTTTCAAGTTTCTTAAAAGACTAATAAAAATGTGTATGTTACTCATGGTGAAAATATTCTTTGTAATTTTAATAAAGATTCTGCATATCTATCCCTTGTCATCATGAAGAAGCAGATACACGAATGTTTGTCCATGTTCGGCATTATCATGAGAAGTGTTGTAAACTGTAATTTTAGGTAGTACTGACACAGATGTAACAGTATCAAGAATTGCAGCAATCGCAAAACTAGTTAGAACACATTGTTGATAGGTTTCGGAAGGAATAAAGACTTTTGATGGCTTCCTGTACATGGCATATCAAATGCGCTTGGTCTTTGTGTAACATTAAAGACTATAGGTCACCACACGGCCTTCAACAATGAGCAAACCCACAGCCGCATAGTCAGTTATAAACGTTCTCTAAATGACCATGTAAAACAATTCATACGAGAAAACTAACGGCTTAATGCAAGTACAAAAAATATCGCAAAACAAATGTGTTACACATAAAAAAAAAGCCAACCACTGAATTACAGGCTCCTGACTTAGAACAGGCACATACATAGAGTATTTGGCGGGGTTTAACATGTTAGCTGGATCTCAACTCTCCCCTATACCTTATACGGTGCTGTCATTCCTATACCCATACCTAATATAATAGGTTGATCAGAATACCCATTTATTTGTTACATTAATGTAATTATTCCGTCGTATTATTTAGACTTTAAGGAAGGATGATTTGTGCTGTGTTTGAAGAAGGTATGATAAAACTAATTTTTGGTTCTGTACTGTGAAAGATCCAAAAATATTAAAATATTAGACCTATGAGTATACTATATTACACCAATGAGTATTATCATGATAAAGTATCTAAACAATGATGTATAATGTATGTCAACTGCCTTGTTAGATCAATTGTTATTAAAATGCGCTAAGCGTTTCGAAGCTCTACATATTATCTTTGATTTGTTCATACGATTTTCAAAAATGTTTTCATTTTGGCGGTATATTGAGAATTGCAATAAGGCGCGAGGCTTGGCTTACCACAAAACCAGGTTCAAATCACCATTTTTTCTTAAAATGTTCTATACCAAGTAATAAATATGGCAGTTGTTATCTTAAAGTTCGTTTCCATTTATGCTGCATTGTCGTTTGTTTTTTGTTGCACTTTAGTGTTTTGTTGCCTCGTTTCATTCCTGTTATAATTTATGTGTTTCCCTCAGTTTTAGTTTCTCGGCGGGTTTGAATTCTCTCGAGCGTTTAATGTCTTTTTAACAGCTGTATATCACTGTTGCCTTTATGTTTAACTATATAAAGAAATTTAGATTCATCCACTTGTGTATTTTATATTTTGAAGTTTAATTTCCTAAGATCCTCTATATATTATTTAGTGACAAGCATATGCATGCAGATAAAGAAGATTAATGCTGGGATATTAGTAAAGCGTATTATAAGTATTTTGAAAAAAAACATTCGGTTTTAAGAATACATAGCGAATGGTATTACTGACGCAACCCATTCAAAGCATTGTTTGATTTTGTACATATAAAGGGAATTAACTCAAAGATATTATGCTTTCATTTCCTCGAATAGGAATTCTTATAGCTATTACTCTGACAATGTCTAAGCTTTTGAATATATTTAAGAGAATAGTAATGCGCACACTAATGGTTTTCTTCGATCATAACTCATAATCTAGCGAATTTCCAATTAAGGGGATACAGACTAAACGAAAAAAAAATGATATTCAATTATTTGAACAATTATTTAGGGTTTATTATTTTTTTTTATTCGATTGCGTATCGTTTGCAGTATAATTATTATTACTTCACCTTTACCCAATCATGTCACCTATCTTCTTCTTTTTAGTTATTTGAGGGTGAGCAATCCAACTCTTTAAAATCGCTGATTTTTTGCGTCAAGCACTTTCATTGTATCTGTAATATTTAAAGTTAAAACATGATAATGCATCATAAGCCTATTTGGCTCACTGAATCATTAAGTCAATACTCAATGTACATTATATTGTATATATTCAGGTTGCACTCTAATACACTTTTTATTCATTCATTCATTCATATAGGCATTGTAAGCCCGTAAGTGAAAATCAATAAGCATTGAATGTTTTATACATGTAAGAACAGTGAAGACACTTACTATCTAAAAACTTTACTGATTTTGTTTGTGCTGTCTCTTAACCAATATTACAGGATTAAATTAAGAAACAATCTGTTTTTAATTGATTTATATTAAATATCCTTTTTTTACTGTGCAATGTGCAGAACACAATGCCTGGATGGATTTCAGACATGAATTGGATACACAAATCTTGGTTGTGACTAGTTCGTTATTAGTCCACTTATACTTTTATAACAGTACAATTTCTCAGAGCTTGTGTTTTTTATTAAAAATTTCCTCGACAGAGGTTACTGTTTACAAGTAAAATATGAAAAGCTAGGTTCAAGGTTCGGAGCGGTGAAAATAAAGTCATTTGTAAAAAAAAAATTAAAAGATATCTTCAAATATTTAGTTACCTAATGTAGTGTTTGTTTCAAGTAAAACTATGGATGTGTTCGAGTGATTGTTAATACAAGCCTATCTAGACTTCATCACTGAATCAAACTTATCACCTAACAGCAACGTTTCCTTACGTCATACCCCAAACTTGATTTGATTGGAATTACTATGTACTGCCGGTGTAAGTTCAATTGACTATTTGTTAAGCACTTCAAATTATACACATTTATGGTTACTGCACTAGAAGTGGTAATAACACTACCGATCTATGATTCTTTTTGATATATAAAATTACTTTAAATGTCAATATTATTGTAAAAACTACCAGTAGGCCTTTTAGCAGTGGTACTTAAAACTAGAATTTAACTGAAATCGAACGGTATTGTATTTTAAATTTCTATTGTAAAGTAAACTTGAGATAAAAACTAAACTTTCAATGCAGCTTCTATATTTTATTTGATCTTGCGATGTAGTTAAATTAGCTACTTTAGCCACGACATATATTTACTATTTCTGTTTAAATCAATTCAAGCACAAAACCTAAATAATAGCTCATTTTCTTATAACTCTGAAATATGGAATACATTTTAATGCTTTTGAAGCTGGTGTCAATATTATCTCTCTTGGATTAGATAAAATAGAATCAGTTTTGTTCAAAATAAGTGTGCGACTTCGTGTTTGAACTATCAATTTCGTTACGTCAATTTGATTCTCATTATAAACTTAATATAAAGTTAAGATCGAAAAAAGTTTTATTGTTGTTTTTGTTGTTGTTTGTGGCCATTTAAGGCCAAAGTAAAGATTTTTAATTATCTCGGTTTACTCTAGAGGGTAGTTTTCGAAAAAAAAATACTTGTTTATAGAAATTAATATGAGTGTCTCTTACTACATCTAAAATATGTTCTCAGCTGCAAGATTCCCTAAAGATATTGTTTTTAACAATCTACAAAAGATACAAATGTAGATGCAATCTATACAATGCTCACAAGTATATGCGATTATAGGTTGTTTAGCTTCAACTTAAATTTCGTGAAACTTTGAGATCTGCAATTCTTTACTTCAAACATTAACTGAAGAATATGACGATTTCATATTCAGCTTGTAATGCTATACACCAAAACCCAAACGAAAAGTGTATATGTTGTAAGTCTATACCTCACATAGGCCTTTGGCAGATAATCACACTAACACATGTAGGCGTGGTTCGAAAGGTTTGAAGTTGGTTTCTGGTTTATTGATGATATGACACACTTTTACTTGAAAGAAAGTAAACACGTCTTCGCCTATGTATTCCTTGACACATTATAAAAATAAGTCAATAGGGAGTTTGAATCAATCAGATTAAGAGATCCAATTGTCATCCTGGAAATTTATGGTTAAGATTGCAAACACATATATTGTATTCGTTAAAAAAAAAACAGACACTAAGTATTTGCACACCTATATGTTGATAATTGTGAAAGTTATATTTTCTATTCAGTTGTTTGTTTACATACCCCAGTTGGAGCACGACCCAAAAGACAAATTAATTCAACTGGGGTCATGTTGAAACACAATGTATCCTAGAACATGAGTTGAGTTTGGAGGTAGACTTTTTCAACAAATTGTCGGCATTCCTATGGGAACGAACTGTGCGACTCTCCTTGCTGACCTCTTCTTATTTTCATATGAATCGGAGTTCCTTCAGACACTTGTCAAAAAACAAGAAGATCAAAGAAGCCAGGTTATTTAATTTAACTTTCAGATATATTGATGATGTTCTTTCCATTAACAATCCGAACTTTTCTGATTGGGTTCCATTAATATATCCACCAGAACTAGAAATTAAAGAGACAACAGACACGGCTTCCTCCGCCTCATTTTTAGACTTGTACCTCGAATTTGACATACACAGTCATCTTAGTACCATAATCTATGACAAACGAGACGATTTTGATTTTGAAATTATCAATTTCCCCACCTTAGTAGCAATATACCAACTTCACCTGCATATGGAATTTACATTTCCCAACTTATTCGGTATTCAAGAGCTTGCAGCTCCTACTCAGACTTTGTAGAACGTCACCAGTGTCTGAGCAGAAAATTGATGAACCAGGGGTATCTCAAAGAACGTCTCGTCCTTTTTTCTAAAAAAAGTTCATCGGAAGGTACCCAGAACTTGTTGATAAATATTCCGTATCAACTTCACAAATAATACACGATGTTCTTGAAGTATAGATTTTGCGAACTGACGTTGTTTATCATCTTAATAACGTGTTGTATTATTCTTTTGTTTGTCTTTATTAATATTACTTTTACTGTTAAGTCTGTTTTTTGAGATATCCTTTTTGACGTAACTCTGTGCTTGTGTATCTCATATCCCATCATACTTTGAAAGACAAAATTATTTTATGATGTGACTCTGTACCTAGGTATCTTGTCATACTTTGAAAGACAAAATTATTTTATTTATTAATAGTACTTTTACTTTTAACCCACTTTTTTGTGATACACATTTGACGTGACTCTGTACTTATGTATCCCGTCATACTTTGAACCACACTATTATTTTATTTATTATTACTTTATACTGTTTAGTCAGTTTTTGTTATATCTATTTTGACTAAATGTATTTATGCATCCTGTCATACTTTGAACGACAAAATTATTTCATGTCTACCTGTGCGAATTTCAAACGCGCAATTTTACACCAGTACTCAAAACCCTCCTTACTTGATGGGTGCATTTTACATAGACAAATAAAATCGTATAATATAATCAAAATGAGGATGTTAATTTGATGTATGCCTTTTTGTGCTTCTTTGTTACATTTGTTGTTTTTATAGTTATTAAGATGATAACACAATGTTGACTGCTGTATCTCTATTTTTGACATTTTTAAATATTGTGTCTGTTTGTTTTGTTCACGCATCGGAGACAATATAATGTAATTTGATGGGACTGTCATACAGGTGAGAGGTTTAGCTAGCTATAAAACCAGGTTCAATCCACCATTTTCTACATTTAAAAATGTCTGTACCAAGTCAGGAATATGACAGTTCTTTTCCATTCGTTTTTGATGCGTTTTGTTATTTGATTTTGCCATGTGATTATGGACTTTCCGAATTGATTTTCCTCTGAGTTCAGTATTTTTGTGATTTTAATTTTTTCCATGAAGGAATGCGAAGTTCATACAATGGGGACTTATAATAAGCTCTATTTGATAATACAAATGAAATGGTCATTTATATCTTGGAGTTCATGCCACCCATTCAATTGTGTTTGTTACTTTAATTGGTCATTTTAATCCATTTATGAGCTTTGACCATTGGTATATTAATTAACATTGCATTTATTATCTTGTTGAATACAGGCATCTGAACATTGCATTTAATAGCTTGAATAAAATCAGCGGAAACAACACTAACAACCTTTTGACATTTAAATTCAATGAAATTTGATTGGTGTATTGTTTCTCTGTAAATCTGTCATTATTAGAAAAATTGGTAAACTGTCTAACAATAAATACACAAATAACGTAACCACGTCTCTTTTGATTAATATTTCAACAGTACAGTAGTACTCTGTATGTCTTGTTCAAGTGTTTGCACTGTCAATATTTTATCTAGTAATTCCCCAGATTACAAAGCACAAATTGAAAAGGAAATATAATTGACGACATCATGCTTTTTTTTCTATGAAAAAAAAAAAACTCTATTGAAACGACATTTTAGGTCGTTTTGTATTCCAAAAAAGTACAGGAAATTTTATGAATAATGAGAGACTTTAATCCTTTTGATAGCATTTTAGTTGCCAAGCTTAATTCATCTTTTTATATAATAAATCAATTAAAATATTTATAATATTTACCATCGACTTGACGGTTACCACTACTGTCGTAATTTTTCTTTTGTGTGTGTGTTTTTTTTTTTTTTTTTTTTTTTTTTTTTGTTTATCACGAGATATAAAGTTATGACCAAATCATTTAATGCTATTTCACTTATAACTTCTTTCCTATGCAAAGCATTATGTTTATCGCTTTGGTTGTATATGCAGGTATTGCGATTGTTATACAATGTTGCAATATGCAGATAAACAATCAAACATTTATAGTAATCCACAATATGAAGATTACATCAAAGTTAACTTCTTTGGAAGTAAGAAAAGTTAGATCTCGAATAGTATGTGCTGGTTTATGCGTTGATCATTCATCCTGTTGTTCGGTGAGCTATGATTTACAAACAAGCGAGTGCATGTTAGACTCTAATTGTTTTCCAGAACGTGCTATATGGCAGAATGTTACGTTTCTACACAACTCAGCAAGTAAGTCTCTAAGAACAAAACTAAAGAACGGGGACACATATTACTATTTTGTATTTGCTTTATTTTGTTTTGCAGAACACATTTTATCGACTATCTTGATTTAATCCCATTTCCGGCATTAACAAAATACAATGATCAAATGCATATCCATTAAAAGTTAACCGAATATATATGCTTTTCTTTTTAATATTCTAAACTACCCCCTACAGACGGAAGGAAAGTCATCAGTACGTACTTTTATCATTCATTTCATCATTTTTTCGTATTTTTGTCACATTAATTTTTACCTTAAATCTAAACGTCCTATTTGCAGTTTGGCTAGTTATCTATCATATATGATATACAGTCGGTCACGCCTGTTGTCGGAATTTTGTCAAACGAAGAATCTTGACAGCTTTATTATATTATTATAAGCAATATTACATTTTAAAGCTAATAGATTCCGATAAAATATGTTATTGTCCCTAAATAAAGTTCGACTATCCACGATTTTGTTTGTAAACCACATTACACACTTTTTTATAAGGAAATAGTGACAATTCACTTAAAATCTCAATTTCTTATTACTGTTGCCTTAATTTATCAGTTGAGCTTTATAGGGACAGTGAAACTAATTACCCAGAGGATAAAATAAACTGCAAAGATCTGCTTCATTACATACAATCTTAGTGTTTGTCTACAATATACACTATACACTAGTATTTCCCATTCTAGACGGAAAAACAGATAGTTTGTATGTATTTTATTAACTTTATTGTCAACCTAAACCGAGATATAACATGCATAACTATATTTTTGGAAGGGACACATCATACGTTGGTAAAACAACAATCTGGTTAAAAGAAAAAATTCTCTGAATGCTCACATTTCTGATTGACAACATAGACGTTCTTTTCATCACATAATAGTTGTTCCTATGGGAGTGAGTTAATGAGATCTTCTTACATTTGATATATCTTTTATTATGAGACCAACTGCATACAAATGCTTTCAGGTAGAATTAAAAAAATCTAGCGTCTTCTTTTAACTTCAAATTCCGCTATACAGATGATTTCTTTTCAGTACAACATTCTATGTTTGATGACTATGTTAAATGCCTCTTTCCAATTGACATGAAATAAAGGATACCACAGATACACTAAAATATGCTTCATTTAATTTCTTTACTAACATCTAAAAACTGTAAAATAATACCTTCCAACAAAAGTAGTCACTACAAACTGTCATTTCTTTGTAGCAAACTTCTAGCAGCAACTGCATGTGGAGTCTATATCTCCCAGTTATATGTCAAACTTGCGTTTCCTATCATGTTCTCCTCAATAGAGGGTTACTGATGTAAAAGACGATCGTATACAGATTGTTTTCATTGATAAAAGATGCATTCATGGGTTGGTTGACCGCTGTGACCGGTGATTTCAGATTGTCGCAATCACACTACCGTCATATTTTTCTCGATTGTGAGATCACCGAATTCGACAATTTACGAAAACATTTCATTGTACATGATGTTAGTTACGGGTACGTACCACCTGTACAAAACGATCTGATTATCATTCCGGAATTCTTGAGATCTCCCAATGTTTGTGGTGGGATTCGTGTTGCCTAGTCCTAATTTTCGAAGAAGTGTTCGTACATTTTGTTTGTTTCAAAGTCTATATATTGTTTTGCGTTTTCAAGGGCGTTGACAACTTCGTTCGACTTTCAGTTAAAAAATATGGCAACATTTTATGATATATTATATTTGAAACTTTATTTGCAAGGTTCTAGTTGACGTTTAAACAATACAATTATATGGCCGGTGTAGGTATTTACGAATTGAGTTGATTCTGTATGTCAAGGACACTGTACACATATTATGTCTCACAGAGGTCTGATCGATAGCTCAAAATAACGAAATTCAAAAGAAATACCTAGCACTTAAGAGTTCATTATCGCCACAGAATGACTATTATCGATTCTTTTATCAAACGTTCTTTAGCAACCCTTCGGTGAATCATACAATTGGTAAGACAATCGTAATAAAATGATAATAGGTGAATTGCTATATAGTTTAATATAGTTTGTGTATATTACAGATGTTACAACAAGCATTCAACCATCACAAAATGACCACAAAAACTGCGAAACAACAAAGGAGAAAACAAGTGTGGAAACAACAAAAACGGAGATAACACGTAATGAAACAACAAGTTTTGAAACGACAAGGGATATAGCAAGTGGCGAAACAACAACAACGGAGATGATAGGTGGTGAAACAACAAGTGTTGAAAAAACAACAAGGGATATAGCAAGTGGTGAAACAATTGCAACGGAGATAACACGTGGTGAAACAACAACAAGGGAGATAACAAGTGCCGTAACAACAAGTGTTGAAAAAACAACAAGGGATATAGTAAATGGCGAAACAACAACAAGGGAGATTACAAGAGGCGAAACAAGTGTTGAAAAAACAACAAGGGATATAGCAAGTGGTGAAACAACAACACGGGAGATGGCTCGCTATGATACAACAAAAGACGATTCATACAGCTATGATATAACAAAAGAAGATTCATACAACTATGATACAACAAAAGACGAGTCATACAGCTATGATACAACAAAAGGAGATTCATATAGCTATGATACAACAATATACAGAACAAGCTTTGAAACAACCAAAGACAAAACAGATATAGAAAACACAGCAAGTGGCGAAACAATAAATGACAATACAAGCAATGCAACAGGTGACGATACAAGCAATGAAGCAGATGAAGAACTACACAATGGATCAACAGACGAAATAGGCTGTCAAAATTACGACACAACAACACCAAATCAGGTCTATATAACAGGCAATTTTTCCGATTGTAGTGAGATTCCAAGTGGCAGTCCTAGTGGTGTTTATATAATATACGTTGAAGAAAAACCAGTTGACGTATATTGTGAAATGACAGACTACGGGCAATGGACGGTATTGTATTATCTTTTAATATGAACCCGTCGAACCAATTGATAAATTTGACTAATTGGTAAATTGGTAGTTAAAACGTGTATAATTGTACATATCCTAATAAGCATATACTATAGAAATAAGGATAAGCAGTATGATTATCAATGAGACAACTGTCAACCAATTTTAGAATAAAGTGTATATTAACAGGCAACTGCACGGCCTTCAAGAATGAGAAAAAACAATATCATATAGTATATTAGCTTTAAAAAGTAACTGAAGTCAATTTAATTTGACTTTATATCAGTTTAATTTGATATTTTCAAACAAAAAGTATTCGAACTTGATAGGTTAAATGAACATCGATTTACCTCTTTCTAAAGTGATTAATACTTTTATTGTTTCCGCCCAATCATCAACCAATAAATCATATGAACAATAAAGTAAATAAAACTGAATTAGCTTCTGTATTTATTCATTTTGAAAACGAATGCAATACTTGCAAAAAGCAATATTTTGAAGTCTGCAGTTCTCTGTTGACATGCATTATCATTGATATGGTCATTATTGTAAATTGAAATTAACTGTTTTCAAAGGCTTTTCTACCTCAAAAATAGATTACATCAGCTGTTTTGGGTAAAACATTAGAAATTTGTGGTCCTGAGCTCTTTATTTTTTTTTATTCGAGCGTCATTGAAAGTCTTTTGTATACGAAACGCGCGTCTGGCGCATATATAAAATTTCAATCATGATATCTATGATGAGTTTATTGAAACCTTTCTATCCTATTTACATTTATACATGGTTATAAGCCTTGAGTGTCAAAACTGTTTGATACCAGATGTGTTGTATACATATTTATCGAGTGTACCGCATATGTTTCCATTAAGCTGACGCCTTCCTGTCAAAATATAACAAAACCAAAAAAGTGTGTGGGCATAAAAATAAATGACACTAAAATGAACTCTAACAACCTAATATGATACACTTTTATACCTAATTTTTTTACATATTTTACTAAAAAGATATCTTTATAAGCTAACATGTATTCCCTTCATGGCCTATCATTTATTATTTGTCGATGTTGTAAAATAATTAGACAAGGCAAACTATATTGTAATGATTTACTATAAATGCAAAGAACAATTGATAAAGCAGACATTTTATATTCATATTACACAAAATTATTATAGGGTACTAGCTACGAGATAAATAAAAATCTTAAGTATGATTGTTTTCATTTAATTATAAATGAAAGTGATATTATAGTAAAATAATAATTAATTTTGGCGGCCAGTATGCTTCAATCTTGTCAAAAGAAGCTTAGAAACATTAATATTGAATTATTCACTTGCAAGTGAATAATTTGACCTCATTGATTCCGTATTCATTTGTACTGCAATTTAACCCTTTTGCTAGAGATGGATATCTCATGCTTTGTCCGTTTGATTTTTGTTAAAGGAAAAGAATGTCAACAATGAAAGTGAAACAAAGGTAAATCATTTGATTTCCTGATTTGATCCGCAAAACAAAACATTTTTATGCAGATAAAAACGATGCTTAACATATACTTGTAATCTTTAATAGGAAATTAAACAGACCAAGAGAAATCTAATTGCAAGAGTTGTTGAATCTATTAATATCTATATTTATGTGTATATCGCCTATATGGTCATCGGATGTGTTCGGGAGTCAACTCAATAGATAATTAGATGGCGTCTAAAATAAAATACACACAAAACGAAGCTACAAAATATCGTGCTCACGACCGGTAAACTGAACTACAGAAGTCAAAAAGTCTGAAAAGACCAGTTTTTGTCTGAATTTGCATGAATTTTTACTCGACATTCTTAATTTTTCTGAATGATTTAAAAAAAATCTTCACATACTATTAAGTTGTCTAGTAAGGTTCTTGATTTTTCTTGACAAGTGTCTTAACAGTATGAACATTGTCTTAAAATTTCTCGACACTTACTGTATCATCTGATAAGAGTCTGGATTAGTCTCGACCAATTCTTGACTGTCTTAAATTTGTCTCGATCTGTCTTGAAATATTCTTGACATTCTTAATGGTGACTGAATATGTCTTGACATATTCTTGACATTCTTAATAATGTCTGAATATGTCTCGACACATTCTTGACAGTCTTAAATATGTCTTGACACTATCTAAACAGTATAAATTTCGCCTGAAACGGGTACAGACTTATTCTGCACTGTTTATGACAATCTATTGCTTTTATATACTCCTTTTTAATATGGCTAAACTAAACTTTGAAGAATCGAGGATTAAATTGGTAAAGTAAGATACCCTTTTTTATTAGACGTTTAATTAATTGTTTTCACTTGGAATAATAAGTCGAAATGACTGACAAACATTCATAAAACTGCCAGTCAAATTTGCTCCACTAAAATAGGTGTCTTGTAGGCAGTTTTAAAATGTGACCAGTTGTCTCTTTTGGACCCCACAATTCAACTTTTGGGTTTGTGTGGGTACAAAAAGAAGGGGGGTTTCGTGTAGGTCAAAGAATTTGTTCTCATCTTGATCCTTTCTGAAGAAAAAAAATGTATAAATCTATATTATGCATGTCTGATTGAACCCATTATAAATACATTTTTGTTTTATTATTCCTGGAGTAGATAACAATTTTCTTTGAATCTTTGGGAATTATTTTCATCTATCAACAAACTTTTTAAATTGTAATGGCATGGTTGGTCAACTAATAAGTTGTATGGCTGATTACATGTAAATCAGTAATTTTTATTTAATTGTTGCGTGTACCCTGGGTAGTGGAATACCTTAATTTTATGGGGAACATCCTGTCCATGTGTAATGCTTAATATATATTCCAAAAGAGGGACGAAAGATACAAAAGGGACAGTCAAACTTATAAATCTAAAACAAACTGACAACGCCATGGCTAAAAATGAAAAAGACAAACAAACAACAGCACACACGACACAACATAGAAAACTAAAGAATAAACAACACAAACCCCACCAAAAAACTAATAATAAACAGATGTCATTACACAAATTTCTCTTCTGTTAAACGAATGATTTGTATATCATCATAATTTGCTATTTATATAATCCACATTTTTGTATAATAATTATATACCGTATTAACATTGAATATTATGAATGTAGAATGAACCATGTCTACAGTATGATTGGTTTTAATCATTTAATTTATAAGATTTAGGAATCAAAATTAGTAATTGTTTAAAAACCTACATTTAAATTGTTATATATCAACACATTCACATTTAAATTATTTTATACATTAGATTTCATATATATAGCCATATTTGCATTTGTAAAAATATTAAGATACCCAAATTCTCAATTATTTTTATATGCCCAACTTTCATACAACAGTATTTTATATGTCGAGAAATTAAGATTAAAGTTATACCGAGAATATTGGTCATGATTTGTAGAACTCAGAACAGTCAAGTTAATTTAAGACACAATTAAAAATGTTCAGAATTTGTCAAGCCATACTGAGAAAAAATAAGAATGTCAAGAATATGTCGAGAAATTTCAAGATAGTATTCAAATGTCAAGAATGTGTCAAGAAATTTTAAGACCAAATTCAGAATGCCGAGAATATGTTGAGTAAATTTCATACAAACTTAATATAAATGAGAATTTGTCAAGAAAAATTAAGACACAAGTCATACTTTTGGAGAATGTCGAGTAAAAGTTCATGCAAATCAAGACAAAAACTAGTCTTTTCAGACTTTTAGACTTTTGTAGTGCTGTATATTTAAGACTTTCAATAGTTTTAATACATGTTTTACTTTGTTATTAATCAAATATAATGTGAATGAAATAGGTGAACATGAATTTGACAGCTAGTACCCCTTTAAATGTGCTATTGCATTTATAAATTAAATGACCGTTATAATACCACCTTTAGAAAAAGACTAATTTCATGAAATAAACTAGGAGTACATTTATCAAGGGATACAATTTTATAAAACCTGTATACATCTAGCAAAAGTAGAACAGAATGTTTATTGAAAGATGTATTTGTGTTTCTTTGTTACATATTTGTTTGTTTTTATAGTGATTAGGATTATAACAAAATGTTGACTATTGTATCCCTGTTTTGACCATTTTATCTATTAATTATGTTTGTTTTGTTCACGCATCGTTGTCAACATTATGTAATTTTGTGCGACTGTCATCCAAGTGAGAAAACTTTCAAGTAGCTTTATAACCAGGTTCAATCCACCATTTTCTACAAAGGAAAATGTCTCTACCTAGTCAGGAATATGACAGTTGTTATTCATTTATATGATGTGGTTGCATTTTTGATTTTTCCATTGATAAGGAACTTTTCGTTTTTGAATTTTCGTCTGAGTTCGGTATTTTTGTAATTTTTCTTTTTGGTAGAACTATCGTGAACATCGTATTTTATAAGATCAATATGTTAACAGGTGATACAAAGAAGACTAAATGGCACAACAGATTTCTACCGAAACTGGCAAGATTACAAGCAAGGATTTGGAAATGTTAATTTTGAATATTGGCTAGGTAGGTAATGTTGTCTTTATATCAAATGTTATGCGGATATATGTAGTTTACTGCATGTTAAAATCGGTTATTGGAAGATCTTAGATTGTACATTAATCAGCAGTGGGTTAATGTATACACGGGTAATCATCAGCGCTGAAACATCGCTACTGACATGATTTGTAATATAATTTTCGTAAATGCTGTGTTGATTGATTTAAATTTTTTGGTTCAAAACTTGCTTTCTAGCTAACTTAGGGAAAATTGACCTTGTGTGTGTTCTTTCTTTTATTCCTTACTATCTTCATGATCTTATGTATATACAACGAGTTTGTTGACCAACACGATTTCCTGCTTCGCAACTCACTCATTTTATCACTAGTGACATGTTTCCCGGTCTGTTGCCTGTACTGTATACGTTCATCGACTATTTCCAAATAGTGATATTATAAGTGTGAATTGGCATCATGCTGACTATTACCCTGTTGATGCAAGCTCCTTTTGGAGTTTACTCGATAGTCTGCTTCTGTTTTTACCTTGATTTTTTATCCTTTCAATGTTTTGGGCTGTTTGATTCGTGCTCCATTTACGAGTCTTTAGTACACAAAAGAGCTTTCGAGATCTTAAAACCGACGGAAGCTTAAATCAAACAAAATCGCAAATCAATAAGCTATCAACAATAAAATAATAAGTAGGTGAAATAAACGAAAATATACTCTTTCAGTAGCCTTTTGGAATAATTTCCCCATAAGGTGACTGGAAAATGAAAATTATTCTCCTTTACCATTCCTCTTCTAAACGGCAGTAAAATACTTGCCAAAGTGGTGTTTTCGTTTGGCTGAACGGGATGTACAATAACATCGCCAGGTCGAGTTAGAATGAGGACATAAAATCCATTGCGTTATGAATAGAGAATACTACGTTACAAACCATTGCAAGAACTCTTTACACAGTACGTCGGTAACCTGTGACAAGACAACATGTTCGTCCCTTTCTAAATTAAATATACCCTCATTTTAAAGTGGCAGTTTAAATTGTCCAACCCTCATTCTGAACGGCCTCTATTTCAAGATCTTCCTATTGTATTTATTGAAATTTTCTTCCTATCCTAAACATGCATGCGATATTTTTCAAGCCAAACATAGATCAATCTTAAACTGATAACTTAATATAAAAGATATCATAAAGTTGTACTGGTAAATGATGATGATAAATCGAAATGGAAAAGTATTATATTCATATGTATATCTGAAGTTCTTGTAACATTAACATAATTTCAATAAAAATAAAATTATTCATTAAAAGTAATAATCATTGAATCGAATGTTTAGCAATAAAAGGGAGCAGCTATTATTTTTATTTATAGGGAACGACAACTTACATCAGATTCTATCTACGAAAAATTACAAGTTACGAATTGATTTGGAAGACTGGAACTGTGATAAACGTTATGTAGAATATGATACGTTTGTTGTGGGAAGTGAGGAAACAAAGTACAAGCTTTCTATCACTGGTTATAGTGGAGATGCTGGTAAATACATAAATTGTTGAAGTCACAAATAAATCTGTTCTTACTTTACAAGAACAAGCAGATGATCTCAGTCAGTATTTTTTTCATGATCTATTAAGCATCAAAATAAAAAAGTGTCAGCAATCTTTGAGCTTAGATTATAGAACTAAGGAAGAATTAACATCATAATAAGGAGTATGCAACTCTATGCAGCGTGGTACGTGAAATAGTTGTCATGCAAGAAAAGCAGAACAGGCCACAACAATAAGAAAATCATTTATTTGAACTTCACAAAGAAAACAGAGTGAAAAATTAGTATTATTTGTTAACTCAGTAGTATGTTCCTTATACAAAGTTTTCAATGGAGTGTATAATCACCAGCGTTCAGAAAATTAAGTTTGGCAATAAGATATTCCAAGCAGCACTAAAATAGTTATCAAAGGTACCAGAATGATAATTTAATACGCCAGACGCGCGTTTCGTCTACATACGACTCATCATTGATGACCCAAAATTCCAAACTTTTGTACCAAATACGGCTAAGGTAATCTATCCCTAGGATAAGATAACGATTCATTTCAAACAAAGCAGAAACAATAGTAATGGTGCGAAACATCCTAAAGATTTTAGCAATGATAGGATCCCACTGAGAATATGCATTTTCTCATGACTAAGGAAGATATTGCAAAATTTCTATTTTAACTTTATCACCTGAGACATATGATTTCCTCTTCTTTGTTGAGGTAATGAATCTAAACAGTCCTGTTTCTTCGAATTAATACATCTACTTTAGAGGTGACCAATCATCCCTGTTTTTCTTACCATCTATCTATGAACCTAAGATCAATGATTGCTGGAATTTTATATACATCTCCTGATTACTAAGTGAAAGTTTATTTTTGTCTTTGGTGACATCAGTTTTGAAACATATTTTGTTGACAACATGGACAAATATGGTTGATAGTTCTGCAAATGTATGTTCAAGCATTAAGTAATCGTTAAATATCTTGCCATCATGAGTCTCTCAAAATCTTAAGCTGATTTAACAGTTTCTGTGATATTCTTAGGTAAAATCTAGGAATTTTTGTGGTGTTGAATTTAGTCAGCTTTTCTTTAGGCAACAAAAGATCCAAGAAATAATTGTTATCTATGAACTAAATTCCGTTGTGTTATCAACATGGAGTCTGTTCTCGCCTTCGATGATTTCTGATGCATTTATAGTTGCATATACTTGTAAATATTTTACACTAGTTGATAATTTACTGATAAATATTGGCAAATGTAGAATTGCTGGTATCACAAGTTGTAGTGTATCTAGGAATTTATATTATAATATAAATAAGTACGGCCTTCAAAACGAAGCCTTGAAAAAAATATTTCTATTTTGCAGGTGATAGCATCATAAATCCACCATCTGGTTCCACATATATGATGAATGGGATGGAATTCACCACGTCCGATAGGGACAATGATAAACACTTTTTTATCAATTGTGCTTCTGATGCGAAACACTCTGGATGGTGGTTTAATTGGAGCACTGATGCCAATCTAAATGGTATTTACTACATAAATGGACAGACAGTTTCTGATGGAGTATTTTGGAATTCTTGGCATTCTTCTGGGTATTCTCTAAAGAGAGTATCAATGAAAATAAAGCCATATTAAAACATGTAAAATGAATATGACGAGATTATCATTAATATTAATCATAACATGTATTTTACCAAACAAAATCAATAAAAGATTGTATATTAGCTGTAATGATAGCATCTAAAAAGGATGTATGACTGACTAAAATCAGACAATAGACACACTATTTAATTGTAACCGTTTTTCTAAGGGAATCTACCGTGAAGGTACCCAAATTGTATTTATTTTGACAAGTTTTTTTTTCACCTACGTTTCTTTTTTCATTCAGACAACTGTGTCCATTATGTTTATTTTGTAGATGTGTTATTGTTTACTATTTAGTTCCACCAATTTAAGGTAGATCATAAGTAAATATTTTTTGAGACAGAATTTTCTTATACTTAGCCAGAATGAAGATTTTAATATGCTCTTTTCAAAAATATAATAAAAAGGAGGTGTCACCGTGCTATTTTTCAAGCTATGAGTCGTTGAAAATTGTCTAAATTTGGTTAGATTGTTCTTTGAAAAACACATTTGTGTGCATAAAAAAAATCTATGAGATAGATTTTTGAAATAAATTGTGAAAAGATAGGTTTTGTAATACGTTTTAAGAAAATAAAAAGAAAAAAAGGTGCCACCAAACTTGTTTTCTTGCTACAAGTAAAAAGATAAAAATTCCCTATCTGTCCAGTATAATTTTTTTACTTAAAGAGTAATCTTCCCTTAAATGGATCATTTGAAAAAAATGATTCTTAAAGCAAGAAAAATGATATTTGTCTAAATATTTTGGATTATACAATAAATTGCCAAGTTTTCTTTATATTATTAAACAGTCTAACCATTAAATTGCAAATCTTTCTTCAAATTTGCAGATTTAGGCAAATAACTAGACCGATTTTTTACTGTGATTGTTCAATCCAATATAGCGGTATACCATGAATCTACCTTAATTTCAATTCATCAGTGCAATCCATTCAATTCGGTTACGTCTCAGTCATTACAACTGAACGGACGTGCTGGGCCAGCTCTCCTTTACCCGCTATCTTCGATGAGGGTTTACAGTTAGATGATCAACGACTTACTACTTAAGATGACAGAAACCGATCCAAGCCGTACAGATAGACGTAGTAGTTGGCGTACCCGCGTTAGCATGCACTCCAAAACCATTGTATCATGGGGAGTGTTATGCCGATTAACGTCCGAGGGCTGTATCCTAGGTATTGGGTGATACGACCTTCATTTCACTGCCTCACGGCTTTAGTCCTAATAACGCTTCCTGTCATCTTTAGAACTACGTCCACGATTCATGTACCAGTACTCCATCATCGAGGTTAGCGGGCTGCCAAGCTGACCAAACTGGCCCTGAAAGCAGCCGTTGTAAACCAACATCAAAATAGTCAACAAAAGAAAAACAACTTACAAAAACCAAGATGGCGGCCTACATATGGCGTCCTCTACTACCTGTTCCTGACCCACGGCATCAAAATATGATAAAGCTCACCAATCGCCTTCGGGTACCGAGCCGACCGTGCGAGGGCTGTATAGCCAGTCAAGGTCGTTAAACACTTCCAAATATATATACCTTAATTTTGAATCAATATTGAATCATAGAAAAATTAGTTCGAATCTACCTTCAAACGATCAATGATTCTGTAATGAGGAGTACCAAAATTGCATCCATGCTTTAATTCACATCCTGAAAAATCTAATAACTACGGAGCCCTGTTGGTCTCACACAGATTATAAAGAGTCTTTTAAAGTCCTGCGCTGAAGATGTGTAAAGTCTAGAGCTGGAGATGTAAAGTATAGCGCTAGAGATGTAAAGTCTAGTGCTGGAGATGTAAAGCCCAGCGCTGAAGAGGTAAAGTCTAGCGCTGGAGACCTAAAGTCTAGCGCTGGAGATGTAAAGTCAAGCGCTGAAGATGTAAAGTCCAGCGCTGGGGATGTAAAGTCTAGCGCTGGAGATGTGTAAAATCTAGCGCTGGAGATATGCAAAGTCTAGCGCTAGAGATGTAAAGTCAAGCACTGAAGATGTAAAGTCAAGCGCTGGAGATGTAAAGTCAAGTGCTGGAGATGTAAAATCAAGCACTGGAGCTGTAAAGTCCAGTGCAAGAGATGTAAAGTCAAGCGCTGGAGATATAAAGTCTAGCGCTGGAGATGTAAAGTCAAGCGCTGGAAATGTACAGTCCAGCGCTTGAGATGTAAAGTTGATCCCTTTCTTGCATCCTTATTTGCAACACGCTATAAAACACGATTTTACATTTCCAGCTATAGACTTTACATCTCCAGCATCAGACTTTACATCTCCAGCGCTTGACTTTAGATCTCGAGCGCTTGACTTTACATCTCCAGCTCTAGACTTTGCATATCTCAAGCGCTAGACTTTGCATATCTCCAGCGCTAGATTTTACACATCTTCAGCGCTAGACTTTACATCTCCAGCGCTACCCTTTACATCTTCACACTGGTTCTCCGTTAAAGCGCCCATTTTATGACGTTTATTTGTCCCACCGTTAGAAAGCAAACCTAACGACTTCGAGTAACATACCCGTAGCTTGTTATACTTATATCTGAGAATTTTGGATTTTTTTATTATCTATATTTTTGATTTATATAAAGTTTAGTATAGTTTTCACAACGATAGTGATCGTACCGGCCGTCCATAATGTTTTCTTCGTAAACCTGAAATTTCCGTACATGGATAAAAGACCAAGCAGGACAAAATATTTAGTACAACACAGAGTGTGATATAAGAAAAAAATTATCATAAGGTTACCATAAATAGTTTTATTTATAACAATGGTCATTTATTTCAAATTACATCAGTCTGAAAAACTAAACAAACTTGAAAACTGCAGAGATTTGTTAAGCATGTAATCTCCGTGGAATGGTCAATTTTTAACAAACAGCAATTTTGTACATAAACTCCACATCCAGCAGATCGATAACGGTGTCAACATTTAATTTTAGAACAACTTTTATCTTCAGATACTCATATTATGGTTCATAATTAAATGACGAAATCGTCGAAATGTAACCTCCGTCGAATGTAATCTCCGTTGACGTTTTGGTAAAGGGTGCTTTCTATCACGTCCGCACTTTTTATCGAGTATGGCATGCCAAATAAACGTATTAGATATTTATAACGGATGGTGGATATATCACTTAAATATCAATCATATATTGTAATCAGAAGACATACGAAGACACCATGTACCAATTTTAATAATCAATTGTTTGAGTGTAACAGAGTTGCTTATTTCTTAAATCTAGAAGCAGAAGAAAAAAAACGGACGTTTTTATAGCAAGTAAATAATTTAAACCCGTTATCAATATTCAAGATATGAAACTTCTATGAATAATATAACAGATGTATCCATCGGATCGCCATCAATGATGGTGATACATGGCTGTGTACATAATGTATATACAACTCGTCTAAACATCAACCCAACAATGTTAGATCTGTAAATTTGCTTTCGCAAATTTTTAGTTCTTCCCTCGCCGGGATTCGAACCCATGCTACTGTGATATCTTGACAAGATATATTGTCTTGCCTGTAACAATAACACACATATGACGACACTACTCCATATAACCCCCTTTTTATTCTGTCGCTGTACTGCTTAAATGATACCATGTATCAATTAGAATTAAAATCAAACTTGGAGGGGAAAAAAACCAAGTATTTCATTTTTTTCGAAATAAGTTGGATAGCTTAGATAATATGCAAAAGTAAAGATGACATGAGATATATTTGATCATATTTTCCTTGTGATCTGAGGTACTAGTAATGTGGAGCTGAACGTTCAGAGACAGTACCGGTAGTTAAACGACATGAAATATATCTGAAATCGGAGAGAATACACTTTAAGATTTGATCATCAAAAATAGATTTTATCCTTGATTACTTATCTGTCCAATAAGATATCGAAAGAAACAGTGCTAAAAATATTAAAATTTATCTAAGATTTTTTGGTACTAAAAAAAAAATTATACCCCCAAAAAATCGAAGACAATGTCATTCGTAATCTAGCATCAGTATGAAACTGAGGACGCAAGAATTATGACAATGTTTTGATTTTTCAAATCCTTACAATTTCAATCAATTGTCCATTAATATGTTTTAGAATTATAAAGATACCCAAGGTCTCACCTCAATCAATCAATGTTACAATCGACTGATTTGACTATTTTTGTCACAGTCCTTTTCGTCATATAGCTCATCAACTCATTCATTTCTTTACATCCTTATATTTTAAATACTCGTCGCTGGACGTAAATGATGAAGATAATTTATAAAAAACGCTTCGGACGCATGGAATTTATATCTTTTTTTTTCACCAACTATTGCAGATCTTTTTGTTGCTTATGATTATCGTGGTCTGACATCTGTCACAAACTATTTTTTCAAAGTGTGTAAAACAATAAAAATAATTGTTGACACAATGCAGGAGGAGGATGTAAGGTTAAATTTACCTGCAATAGGAGACGAAATGCTACGTTAACTCATGCAAGATCGGGAGTTTAGTCGGAAAAACACCGATGCTTATAAATGTATGAAATACGCATCGTAATCAAGTTCATTTGAACAGTTGCGTTTACTACCAATTTGAAAGTTAAACATTTCATCCGGAATGATCTACTAGAATATTGTCAATAATAAATTTAATATGCAGAAGACGCAAAGTTTCATTATTCTTCAAATCATTTATCCCTTTTATTTTTTATTTTACCTTTTTTTCAATTTTCATTTTTTTTACATTTCAACCAAATAATGTTATTTTCTATTCTTAACTTGGGTGCCTTTTTTTTAAGGATGGGGGTGGGGGGGGATGTTGTCTTTATTTTTTTATTTGTAAACCATCTCATATATCTTGAATTATTTCAAATAACTATCTGATATTTAAGTGGAAGAGGATGCATAATTCTACTAGCATAAGAGGATCTACTAGAAGAAGCTGTTTATTTGGTCGTTTATGGTTGTCTTAAAATTAAAGTCAGTGAGATTGATAGACTACAGCAAACCAACAAAGAGAATGAAAAAATAATCTATGAAAATGATTTTATATTTCATATTTTGCTGGATTATTTTTGTCGTGTCTCTCTCATCGTTGTTTTTTTTTTTTTTTTTTGTATATTTATATTGAACCTTTTTAAATTATTTATCACCGACAACGCATGTAAGATCTTATTATTTTTTTTAATATTCTTCTCCCGGTCATAAATCTACATGAAACATTTGCCTCTGTGCGTTCAGACAACATATATCAATAAATCTTATATCCTATATTTGTAAATTGCAGTATTATAAAAACTGTAAAGTGACCTACATCTAATACGATATATACGGGGTCAGTAAATTCCATAATAGAGTTTGAGCCAAAATAAAACCTCATATGGAATTTACTGACCCTGTATATATCGTATTAGGTCACTAACACACTATGTAACGAATTTACTCTACCGACTATTTTGATTTGTTAAATGTATACTGGAGTTGTCTCATTTGCAATCATACCTTATCTTTTTATTGTTATATTAGAAGGACATACTCCCATTGGTCTCTACAAAAAACTAATAGACACTTCTCGTCTCTCTCCTTATTTTTTTCAAATTTCCGACACATTGAACGCATCAAAGATAAAAGAGTTGAGTTTCGGCTTCGAAAGAAATTTTCAAAACAGTACTAGACCAAAGCAAGGTATTCAAGCGTTATACGCCATTCTTGTGCATTTTAGAAATTGAAACAGTTTAAAAGTTATATATTTGTTTACGGTATAAGCATGACCACATCAGTGATAAGTCATGGTAAGACAGATTGGTAAATAAGATAATGATGAAAAGGAGGAGGATTCATTGGCGAATTATATACATATTCGGGTTGAAAGCATGTTAATACGATATCAATATTTATCCTGCTTTGTACAGGTCTGACATCCTGACTGGATTGTTTAGCATACTAGTTCAGACGGAAAAAGCCTAAAGGCAGATTTATCACCTTGATATGTGTTGAAGACATAAAAAAGACTAATATAATAATGCAGACATGACGGAATATTATGCTTAATTCAAACTAACAAGAAAAACGAGAAACAAGAAATAAAAGTTTACGTGAAATAATAAAAAAAAATTGTTAAAGCATTTTGGTATTGAAAATCACGACGTCAAAGCAAATAAAATGACGTTAAATATATCTTTTTTTTTTATTTTCTTTCATCTAAACCGTCTCGATCATTACAAATTAACGGTAAAATATTACATGCTGAAATTTATAGGGTGCGTAGAATACACTATGAGGATGTTCTATGTTCTTTATAAACAAGTTTTGCTGCAATTTATATTTTATCATTTTTTACTCTGACGTTGGGCGCTTTAACGGAGAACCAGTGCTTCAGCGCTTGACTTTACATCTCCAGCGCTAGACTTTAGATCTCCAGCGCTGGACTTTACATCTCCAGCGCTGGACTTTACATCTCCAGCGCTAGACTTTACATCTCTAGCGCTAGACTTTACATCTCCAGCGCTAGACTTTACACATCTTCAGCGCAGGACTTTAGAAGACACTTTATAATCTGTGTGAGACCAACAGGGCTCCGTACAGATCGATGTTTTGTTGTATAGTTTCAAAAATTTAGAACAATTTGTCATTGTTCCAAATGTTCCATGCTTGTTATTTTTTTTTTAAGAAATAGCTGTTTGTAACATGTTTAATTTCATCATTTTTAAAAGATGACTTTTTGTGAACGTCGCATTGCAACATTTTCGTATATTTATTGTTTCTAGTAAACGCTTCAGGTTGCAGTCTTGTAATTGACTGCTCCATAGGCTTACATGCAAAACAGCTGAAAAAATAAAATAATAAAACATGCTACATAGAAAAAAAATGCATGTTCATATCACGTATGTACTAATGTGAAATTGTGAATTAATCGAAACAAAACAAAAACAAAAAATTATGTAATCCTGAAGTCAAAACATTTTTTTTTCTTCTTTCTGTTTGCTGTCTTTACTAGGCCGCACCACTTCCAGTAAACATGATATCCTTCCATTTTCCTGAATTGATATCCCCAAAAAGATGCAAGATTTTTTTAAAGTCTATATATATGCGTAAATAATCCATTTGAAGCCGTCGTGTATCGCATGAGAAAATGATGTGTATGAGCTAATAGACAAAACACTGCCAGTCAATCAATAGACGTGTTACACCCAAAATAAAATCATTGTGATACATAAAAATACATTAGTCTCAAAGAAAACCTGTTACAATTCTGTTGCGATTTTTGTTGAATGGGTGCAAGTTAGTTCTTCGGTGCAATTTTATACTGTGAAGTTACTTTTCATTGAACATATTGAAGTTCTAAATTTTCACGTGTCGGTGAATTTATTCTCAACAATTCTCAACTCAAAATATATTTATAACTTAGCGTTAGCATTAGATGAAGACACTATGTTATATTAAGTCTACTAGTATATTCATGATATAGTAATGTGTCGTAAGGTTTCTGTCTCTTAGACATATTCATACTTAACTGATTAGTATACGAAAACAATTGGGTGACCTTTTCCATTAAAACAATGTTTTCATATAACATATGTAATACAAAAAAAGAGAAACTAGGCACTTCTATTTATGTAAAAGAGTTTGAAAACTAACTTTTATAGAATTAAAATGGTTGTGGGTAAATTAAAGTTAAATAAAAAATACAGTCAGTTTATGGTTTCATAATAGTCAGTTATATACCAATTTTCGGGATTTTTGTGAATAATAATTAATCACGAATTAAAATTCCAAAGGAAGAATAAACTACTAGGAGAATCTGGGTTAATGTCCACAAGCTGGAAAACATTTCAATCGTTGTTTTCTACACAATAAAATTCGTCAGTTTAATGATATTTTCATACATTAAACTAGCTGTCGTCGGATTGCTGATTGATGTCAGGAGGTTTTGCGGCTAGGAAAGCTATTAATTGTTTCGATAGAGTATTTCATAAACAGTACATTTAATTTCAAGACTTACGGTACAAATAAAGACATCAGTTACTGTAGAATACCGCTGTTTAATTTATACTTGTAGTTATCAATCGATTAAGTGAAAACAAATCCATCCGGTCCACCAATCAAAACCAAGGACAACTCGTTAACTATAAGACGAAAATAACGGATCAACAAAAAATGAGCTACTTCAGTACAAGTACCGATTATCAGGTTGTCTGCATGTTGATATCGTAAAATATCAGCTGCGAGACATAATATGAAGCTTTTTGTCGAGTAAGCGCAGCGAACGAGATCAAAAAGCCTTCATATTATGTCGAGCAGCTGATATTTTACAATATTAATATGCCGATAACCTGATAATCGATTTATCGGGCTGTATTTGCGTCTTTTGGAAGTATTGTCTTAGTTCCACCAGCAACCGGAAGTTGACCTGATAAACACTATGACGTCGCTGATATGTCCGGGTCAAAGTTATTAAGGCCAGGTCAACGTATTTGACGTCACAAAGCCGTGATATGGAGTTTTATTAAGAGCTGAGCAGATTGATATAGACAGTTCGACGACCGATAAACATACATATACACGGACTATTAGATAGCAACTGTCATATTCCTGACTTGGCACAGGGCATGTAAGGAAACATAATTGATTGAACCTAGTTTAATGGCTAGCCAAACATCCTGCTTATATGGCAATATTATAACTACTGCTAAAATGACAACATTATGTGACAGGAATATAGTACAAATAAATGCAAAAACATTCAAGACACAGAAATACATCAATAAATAATAGAGGAGTATTTAAAAAAAAAATGCAAGCCACAAGATAAACACGGACAAACTTCCATTGTTATACAACAGAACACTAGTACAAAACAATAGTGTAACGAACTGTGCCTCAAACGAATGTATCAAGGCCACCAATCATCATTTCTAGATCGAATCAGTCAAGAAATTGGGTTATTCTTCATAATCGTGCTTCACTTTAAATCTTACCGTATATATATATATATATATATATCTTTGCAATCAAGTCTGTACGATTGTTGTCTCATTTACGTATCCCCAATATCCCTTTCCATCCATACATAGCATTACTTATTGTAATTGTAAGTGTCAACATGACTAGATAAATCACAATACGTGTTCTAATGCATAATCCTGGACCCTTTAAAGTCGGTTTTAATTATATCCATTTGAATGTGTGAGTCTTTTAGAAAACATTTGTATAATATCAACTCAACTATGTAGCGATTAATAGCTTTTCATACAGCATCAACACCTAACTATTGTATTCCGTAGATGGTGTATGTTTTAGATAGCTGGATTATTGACGTTTGTGCTACATCTTTATATATATTTTTAGTTGGTCCTAAATACATTTTAATGCATAACCACTTTATTATTATGTTTTGATAGTAATGTTTTCATCTGAAGAATATGCATTGCAAACAATCCTATATTATGCAGAAGAATATAATTGGCTTGTCGACAACAACGCTTCTGAGGCCTAGACTTATTCTATTGTTTGTTATTTTTTATAAAGTTGTGTGTAAATATTTAGCAAGAAGTTTTATATTTGTTAAGTGACATTAACTTTTAAGCATTAACATTTAAAATCTAAATTTTTTTTTATAAAAAAATGCAATTCACGAATGTTTACCGACCAATTTACCAAAACACGACGTCATCAACATATTATTCTTGTTTCTGTTTTGTTTCACCACTTTATAAAGTAATGATCAAATGATTCACATCATTTTATCATTACAAACTTTTAAGATGCAGTACAATATATTTACTGCGATTGTTATACACACGAGCAGAGTAATAATGATAGATTGCGTCGGTTTACAGATGGCACACTTTATAGCTGAGAAAAACATAAAGATAATATCATCTTATACATCGCTTGAAGTAAGGAGAGCAAAATCGGAAATAATGTGTGCTGGTTTCTGTGCAGATTTGCAAACATGCTGTTCTGTCAGTTTTGATAAACAATCAAGTGAGTGTCAGCTCGACTATAGTTGTTTCCCGCAATGTGTTCCATGGCAGAATGGAACGTTTCTACGAAAATCTTCGAGTAAGTTTTCTACAGTAAATATCAAATTTGAGAAACGGAAGAGTACAAAATATATACATGTATATTTTCTAAAAACACGAATCAACTCTCTAGACTTTTAATATATTCGAAAACCCAAAAACCTTGCTTGGTTTTTTTTTAAAGTAAACTCTTTTTTTGTGACTTTCAAGTCACTATTGGTTCGAATAATAATATAACTCTGTCATTATTTTTGGTATACACTGGCGTCATTTAATGGTATATATTCCTGTCTTATTTTTAAGGTAAATGAAAGAAAGTACCTCCGTTGACATTTAAACGACAAATGAAAAACTACATATGAGACGTTATAAACATGACAACACGTTATTAATTTTGCTAATTGACAGGGCAGGAGATTACATATTATTACGCGTAGAAGGCAAATCAATGATGAGAATGTTTTTTTAATGACATCCAATTATACGATTTTATTAAAAAGCAGCTAAACGTAATCATTAACAGGATGAAAGTCTATAATTAAAAACTGAAAACTATAACTAGTGTTATATAACTGCCTTTCGAAAGTTCCTTCATAATACCTTACCAAATAATTATCAATTGCCTACGACTAGTATACAGTATAAATTACATACATTCTCATCTGTGTTACATCGAATTTATTTTAATAATATGAAAAATCATTATAAAAGAAGTAGCGAAAATTTTTCCGCTACACAAGAATATATTATTTTTTTGTACTTTTGAATACAGATGTTATTCTAAGTAACCAAGAAACAACTGTTCAAACAGGCATCATTACAACGAGTGATAATTTAACTGGTTACAAGACGACAACAACTGACATGGTGTACTATAAAACTACAACTGACAAAACAAGCTACCAGACAAATAATACAACAACCTATGTAAAAATAACAGACAAAAAAGCCAGTACCGCAGCAAAGACGAGTGACTTAACAAGCTATGAAACAACAAAACTTAAGACAACAACTGTGAAAGCAACACCAGTTCAAACGACAAACAATATCCTTGATTGTACTGGAGTTGCAAGTACTAGTGGTGTATATACTATATACATTGAAAATCAACCTGTTGACGTCTACTGCGAAATGACAGGAGGTGAACAATGGACGGTATGATAATATTATCATTTGTTATGAAAATTGAAATATATCTAATGCAACTAAAATTTAGATATGTATTTTGTTACAAGATTGCAAATTGAAAGCTTCATATTTGGAAGAAATTTAACTTTCCTTTTTAAATTGTGTTCTAAAATGAAAAACAAGTCCAAATAAAGCTCAATCTTATAAAACCAGTTTTTGTCCTTATTAATTATTTTGTGATTTTTCTTTTTAAATGAGCAGCGGGTTGCAATATAAGTCCTTTTATAAGATATCATTTGGCATATATCCATCGCAACCTAAAACTTCGTGATTATAAACAAGATGAAAAAAAAAGCCAAACATTTTATTTGCGGTTTTATTTGAAAAATAGTATGTTTTCTTAGCATTTTTTCTTTAACAATTTGAGTTCAAATATTTAATGAAAGGGTCTACTTATTATCTGGTTTTACTTTGACTGTGAAAGTCTATAGTTCAGATTAAAGTCACCTCTTTGAACTCTTGTACAAATGTAGCAACCAACTTTGAACTCATGATTCAAAAGCTGTCTTATAAGTAGCAACCCACGTTTAAGGATGTATTGTAGGAAAGCTCTTGAATGTGATATGAAACAGTAGACATGTACGTTATCTGCCGGCAATACATAGCAATGGACAATTACACTCAGGAAGTTATGACCATCGTTGTAACGTAAAGTTTTGTTCTCAATCGACCAACATTGTCAAT
Source organism: Mytilus galloprovincialis (assembly GCF_965363235.1). Taxonomy (NCBI): domain Eukaryota; kingdom Metazoa; phylum Mollusca; class Bivalvia; order Mytilida; family Mytilidae; genus Mytilus; species Mytilus galloprovincialis. The sequence goes on from NC_134846.1 coordinate 16,562,836, forward strand.
TTCAAGATGTAGATTAAGATATCAGAATGGTTTAACTGTATATCTTGTTTCTTTTGGGTTACATTCGAAGACATAGGTGCCTTACACGTACTCGCCAATCTCTGAATCATTAAGGGAGATGAAATAATCGTAATTGTCGAATATTAAACTAAAAGGAAAATGATATATTTGTTCATTTGTCTGAAGAAAATCGTGTAATGGAGTCTGTTTCATATGAATAAAGGAGCAATTTGTCAAGAAGAGGATTACCGTGCGAATGCCTATTTTTTTTTTAAACACTTACATGTATCATGGCCATTACAGCAGTACCATTTACCACCGATGACTATTGAGGGTTCATATGAATTTTTTAATGTTTATCATTTGGCGTTTACACCACAAACAATATAAAATCTTTATAAAAAATCAATCTTAAGGATGTTTGCTGCTCAGTTGCAAAATAAATATCTTTCCGTAAAACTGGTATATATTAATAGGGGATTAATTGAGGAATCAAAAAAGCAAAACAAAAATGTTTTCGAGATATTAGCCATTGAAATTTTGGCGGGGAAATGTTCTCTCTAGATTTTTCATAGCTTTATCATTGACCAGTTAAAGTTCTCAAAAACTATTAAAAAATAAATAAGATTTTATAAGACTTTTACAAATGGCTTATAATTATACATGCAAAAGATTTATAAAAAGAAAAATGGGGGTTCATGGGCAAATTTTTTTAAGGCATTCAAATGGATAAAACCAAAGGATTTCGAAAATCTGACAAAAATTCCAAAACATGACAAGCAAACATCCTTAATACAAATGATTATAAACTCAAGAGTGCAAAAATACACACTTATTTGACGCATTTCTTCCAATAGTATAAATGTTTTATAGTGCCTATGGTAAATAAACTAAAATCTTTCAACAGGTAATACAAAAACGACTAGATGGTACAACAGATTTCTATCGAAATTGGCAGGAATACAAAGATGGATTCGGGGATGTGAATTTGGAATATTGGCTAGGTATTTATTTTAGCAGAATTTATCGGCATTATCAACACGATTTTTTTTTTAAAATTCCAGATAAGAAATGTGATCACAAGGATTGTATGATCTTTTGTTTTGTATGTGAATGAATGATAACACGGTAACATGCAGATTGGGTTAGTTTAAAAACATGAAACCGATTATAGCTAAATGATTATCAGGTATACTCTAGATAGAAACATCATTCCAAATAGTTATTGAATATAAAAAATGTTGAACAATTACGGTATGTGAAATTAATTAGAACGATTTTGGCTTTTATTCGTTTTTCGTATTGAAGACTATACAGACTCTCGATAAGATAGTTTGTAATCTAACTAATAATCTAAGACTAGTCACTGTTTGAAAAAAAAATGAATTAAACAAAATCGGATTTTTGTGGTTTTCTGATGATAATGACTCGTGTCTTTTAATTCTATTTAAAAAGTTGATACAATGGAAAAGAGAACATAGACTATAAATGGTATTCGAACATGATATATTCAATGGTCAAATAATTATTTAAAAAACTACAGTACTTGATTACACTGGCAGCAATGGTACTCTATGCAATTCTTTTTTTTTTAAAGGAAACGAAAACTTGCATAAGATATTATCCACGAAAAATTATAAACTACGGATTGATTTAGAAGACTGGAACGGTGAAACACGGTATGCAGAATATGATTCATTTCTTGTTGGAAATGAAAACACAAACTACATGCTGACTATCTCTGGCTATAGTGGAGATGCTGGTAAATGCAAAATATAGTAATTTTTAGACTGGGTTTTTGTATTTGTACTTGATCCTTTAAACATTTCAGAAAAAAAGATATTCTGAATTTGTTTAAGAGATCTTGTATGAACTTATCAGCCTTTTCGTTCGACTCTGATATTGTATTTCTAGTTTCTAGTTATTATCAGTTAAATTAATGAAAAAATAAATATGTTAATAATTGATTGATCTTGCTTGCCTGACGTCCAGTGTAAGCATGTTGAACACAGAGTGATAATCAGTATCTTCGCTGCTGTAATAATTAACATACAATTAACATATAATTAACATATATATAATGTTTCCGATTGGAAGTCTGTGTTATCTTAAATAAATTATTCTCTATAACTTTTGTTAAAAATGCATTGTCACGTCACCTCTAAAGGTTGCACTTTGTAAATTCAGCTGTTTCTCAAACCAGGCCTCTTTTTGGGAGATATATAATATTCATAGATAATTTGATTTGCTGTTATACTGGTTCTCAGATACATGTATGATCTCTATGTTTTATCTCATAAAGACATAACTTGGGACTGTTACCAGTATAAAAGCATACGGTGAAAAAGAATTCTGAAGTAGGCAAAAAGTAAAGGTATGAGTAGTTCACAATTTTAGTATAAAGTTCATGGCATATAAATGTTTTAAAAAATGTGCAGAGCCTATGTTTTGACCTTCGAAAAAAATAGTAGTGCATATATCGACTTTCTATTCTAGGATAAAAAATTCACGAAACTTCATAGTAAAAAAGTCACAGTTTTAGCCCCAAACGGAGTTCCTATGGGAAATTGCATTGTCTATATTCACAGAAATGCAACTTTAAGAATTGTCTGTTGTTTGCCATTACTTTTGATGAAATATAAAGATATTACTTTATGATTTGCATAGCATCATCAGAAAAAAATCTCTATTCCAATTGGACAAAAGTTTAATCACAGAAAAGCGTGAAGGGCTATATAAACAAAACGCACTAAAAAAATACTGAGCAAAAATCCATCAAAGTTCAACTTTGCCAGAAGGGAGTTTTTTTTTGTCAGTATCATATAGTATCTTTATAATCATTTCCACAATGGCTGATTGTTATTGTTCTGTTTACACAAGGACACATATATCATGTACACCAAACGCTTAGGTGATCATACCGGAAGAGAGTTTGTACTCAAAATAAAATTAAATGATTTCCTTTAAATTTTAAAACTTATAAAGATGCATCTTAAAACAATTCCTGTTTGTGTACTAACGTCATTTTCACGCGATATCCTAAATTAGCTAGATAGATGTGTCTTTACATTTGTAAATGGTGATATCATATATAATTCATAGTAGAATGAAATTTTAGAAATGTGTAATATGTTTATATATTTACTCGTTAGCAGGCGTCAATAACATATTACTTCTTCTTATGACTAATTGACCACTTAAGAAAATGCAAATGTGTTTGACCTTAAAAAAAAGGATTAAACAGAATTCATCAAAAGAAAAGAAAAGGATCTATCAAGCAATTAGACTCATTCCAATAACATGAATAAACACCAATGGAAATATTTTTGTTCTTTCATCATGAAACGGCACTTAGTCTTGCGAGTTCGGTAATTTTGTCAACATCATAAATTATTTAAAAAAATACATTTACCTTTAGTAAAACTAACTTTTTCTTTTCTATGTTATGCTTTAAGTTTATATCTCCTTTGATATTATTTTGAAAGACAATAAATTTTCTATAAACGTATTTGACAGTCATTCTAAAATGTAACTTAAATAGTAAATATTTATTAAGCAAGGAAGAGAAGCAAATCATTACATGCATTAACATATATTTTAACGTTATAGATTTATATCTTTTACTGATATAATTGTGTTTTACAGGTGATAGCTTGATAAATCCAACAAGCGGGTCACATTATCAGACAAATGGAATGGAGTTTACTACATTAGACAGTGACAATGACCAACATACTAATAATATTGCTATATATAAACATTCAGGCTGGTGGTTTAAATGGAGTACCGACGGCAACCTAAATGGAAAGTTTTACGCAACTGAGCAACAGTCACAACCTGGACACAACGATGCAATTTATTGGCGATCTTGGCAAGAGGTTTCTCTAAAGAGCGTATCAATGAAAATAAAGCCAAACTAATAGAGTGAAAAACATCATAACTTGGAAAGAAATAATTTGCTATTGATGAATAGTGACCCATTCACAAATATTTATCTAAATTCAATAAGCAAACAAAATGAATCTACAATGTATTGAAGGGACAGAAAACAATATTTCTAAACAACCTGTAGTGGTTTTTTTTTTCTTATTTTTGTTATTAGAGTGGTCATCCTGCATTAAACTCCCTTTGGAATAAATCTGTCAATCGTCTATCAATTTATTCAACAAAATGGTTTTTTAAATTTCGTTATATTTATTTGATATTTTTCATCATTTAATTTAGCATAATAAACTCAGTGTAAACATGAGACATGTGTCACGTCATGCTTAAACTTGTACCGATGAATTGCTATATGTGACACTAAAGAACCACCGGATATAAGATTTGATCGGTGGGGTTACTATTCGTCAACATATGTCCTCTATGTCATTTTCGGAAAATGCCTATACTCAAGTCAGGAGTATTATAGTTTGTTTTCTCACTTTTTTGGTTTGATGTTTCTTCTATAAATTGTAATCACAAACTAAGGATGTATTTTCTTGAAAAGAACGAAAAATAATTGTCATATAGGAACAATACCATCATCTTAGTTGTACTTTTAAAATCAATAATATACAATTTGTGAATTTAAGTTCATTTATACGTTCTGAAGAAGTCATTGATTTAACAAAAACAAACAAACATGGGAAATAATCAAGAAAAAAAATCATTTCTGCTTTAAAAGTGTTAATTACTTTTACTGGCAGTGGGTCGATTTCACCTCTCGTGGACTTATAATATTATCATTTCAGTAGTCAAAGATTTTGAATTGACATGATCAACACAATATTTTCTTTTAAAATTGTACATTGTATATTGATGAATAATGAAATTATAAAAAATCACAATTTTCCTCATCTAGTTCTTCCTTATATTCATGGCGCACATAATTTTTCTAGTTTTCAGCGTTGAACAGTCTAACATGTCTAAATAAAAGCGATTCTGGAGCACGAAAATGTATACAGACTTTCGTTCATTTTGAACGTTAAAATTATTTGTCAACTATAAAAAATACATTTTTTTTTATCTACATGCTTTTATATAATGATGAAACAAAGACAATGCTTCAAAAATACAATTATATGAAAATAGTGTACGTAATATGTGGCCAGCTGAAGGACGCCTCCGGGTGCGGGAATTTCTCGCTACATTGAAGACCTTTTGATGACCCTCTGCTGTTGTTTTTTATTTGGTCGGGTTGTTGTCTCTTTGACACATTCCCCATTTCCATTCTCAATTTTAACTGGTTCGGTTTAAGCTGCATAGCTACAAAAACGATAATATAACAACATAACGGGCATCATTTTTTAAACTCTTAAATATATGATTCCAAACAACAACTGTGACTAACACTATGTTAATTGCATGTGTCCGATGCGCTTTTCTGGAATAAACTTTAACAGAGACCCTCAAAGCCGAATACTCGAAAACCAAAGATGTTTAAAACCGATACAGTTGAAGAACGATGTGACCAAAAAGGACCTGAGATAATTGTAAAATTCATTAGAATAACTTTACATCAGGAGTTTAAACCTTTGAATAGTATCTCAATGGTATCGTAATAGATCAATGGACAATTAAAGAATTGTTTGTTGTAAATCATGCTAGGAAGAAGGTATAAAGTTCAATTCCTAGACCTAATGATTGTAAGAAAATAATGTCCACTTCCTCTTGTAGCTAACTACAAAAACAACCATCTTAAAAGAGGAACGAAAGTTACCAGAGGGACAGTTAAACTCATTAATCGAAATAAACTGACAACGACATGGCTAAAAATGAATAAAACAAACAAACAAACAAACAGAAGTATACATGACACAACAATTAAAAAAACTAACGAATAAGCAACACGAACCGCATAAAACAACTAGGGCGATCTCAGGTGCTCTGGAATGGTAAGCAGATCCAGCTCCAAATGTGGAACCCTTCGTGCTGCTCATGTTTTAACAAATCCGGTAAATAGTCTAATTCGATCAATCAAATTCGTGAAAAGGAGGAATATTGTAGTTAAGTAAGTAACATATCCGATATCATCTGTGAAACGGTTATTCCATAACGGTCAACCAAATCGGGATGGCGTCCGTAAAATGTTGTAGCTTAGCTGTATATGTCATATTTGCAATGATTTTAAAATAAAAACATTACTGCATGAAATTACTTAATTGTTTGGTAATATATTGTTCAAGTAGTAATATCATCTATTATATAGGGTATATGGGGTAATTCTAGCTTTCAGCGTTGAACAGTCGAACATGTCTAAATAAAAGCGATTCTGGAGCACGAAAATGTATACAGTATTTCGTTTATTTTGAACGTTAAAATTATTTGTCAATTATAAAAAATACGGATATCATCGACAAAAGATGGGTAAACATTGCCAAAAGCACAAACAAATGACGTAAATGCACGCAATTTTAAGTCACCATACGACTTTCAGCAATGAGCAAAACCCATACTGTATATTTACATGTAGCTATAATAGTACTCGATATGACAAAACGTAAAATAATTCAAGGAAAAACTCAACTGACTGATTTATATAGAAAGCAACCAACAAATATGAAAATTACATAGAACAACTATTGAAAAACAAGCTCCTGTCATAAGAGAAAAACATTTTGAATCAGGTGAGTTGACTCGTCTTTGTGACCGCTCTTATTATATATGTTCTTACAACGTTTGGACGGTGTAAACTTCCCAAAACAACGTGTATAGTTTAATAGTGTATATTATATAGTATAGTATATATTATAGTATATTATAGTATATTTTATAATGGCAGACGGTGTATGGTGCTATGGTGTAGGGGAAATTATGTAATAGTGTAACGTGTGGTCGAGAATGGTGTGAATGAATGGTGTCCGACATTTAAAACTATGCAAAATTAATGATTTTTTTTTATTTCGTACATTCATTTACACAATTGTGATCAAAATTCGTTTTAAAAAAGAAATCGTAGTCACACGCATTCTTTGAAATTAAATTACATTATGGTGTAATGTGTATGGCGTACAATGTATGGTGCAAAGGTGTAACCGATATGGTGATAGCACAGGGTGTGTGGTGTAATGGTGTATGGTGAATATAGTAATTGTGTATGGTGTTAGTTGGAAGTTTACACCATCCAAGGACTGTAACTAGTTAAATTGTGTAACATTACAGCAAAAACTCAGTTGATAAATACGAGTGTCAAGAACAATTAGGCATGACTCTACATGTTGAATGTCTGGAAGTACCTATCAGCCACGTTTGCCTATTCTCCAGGACCCAACACATCGTGTTAAGCTTTAGCTGGCACTTATGGTAGAAGCATCGTTTTGGAATAAAGAACGATAACTCTCTCTACACGACCCATCTGAAAAGTTTCGTCACTCTCGTGAAATCTCGTACGATTATTTTTTTTTAATGGCGGCCGAATTTAACGTTTCAACGCGAACTTGAAAAAACGGGACAGATCGGAATAATTTCGATTTTAAATAAGACACGAATTTTTATTTGTTTACAAAAACAATTATTCAGAAATTTTCGTAACTTGTGTAGTTAATTTAAATTTTAATTTATCACAATGACCACGGAAATTACCGAAGTTAGGACAACAACATTTGACGCCAAGTTTCGTCTGCTTCGACTTTCCATAATATCAGTGAGGTCAAAACAAATAACTTTATTTAAAAGTCACAAAATCATAATTAACGATAACATATTTAGCGTAAAAGTTCCGTCCAGCCACGGAAACACAGAAAAAATCTCCGCAAGCAATACATTTCGATTGTTTTTTAAATGGCCATGAGGCATGCGGGCTAAACTCTGATGCACTGGTTGACCATGACTACTTATGTTCATCTGCCGCATAATTTCCCACATCAAGGAACAGTGATAATGACGTTAACTTAACAAAAGTTTAAAACAAAAAAGAAATATTCAAATAATTCACAATTTTCTAATTGAATTCTGTTCTTCCTTTGACAAACTTTAACTCTCAACAAATTTTTTCATTGATTATGTCACATATCAGATATCTACCTTATAAGTCACAAGAGATGGAGACTGTTTTGTTTTCTCTCTCTAAGTTTAATAAAAAAAAAATGAGACTTGAGTCTGAGTAGTACATTTAGTACTGACTGTATACATGTATATTGTATGCTCCCATTTTGTCCAAAATTAGATTTTATGGGAAGATGGAGTTATTATGATAACTCATGAGAATACCATATAACTTTGATAGATATATACAGGGCATGTTAATTGGAAGTATGTGGGCTACATCCTTTAGAATTCAAGCTGCAGCAGTGGCCTGTATATTTTATGCTGCTGCATCAGTTTAAACCTGATCATAACATTTTCAATTTACCAAGAACTTTATCACTATATCACTATCAGGTTCACATTTCAACCTATTTAGCAATACACACTTTGGTTATATAACATCACAGTACCAAAATTGCACTCAGTAACCACATTGCACCTACATGTATTCAACAAAAAAAGCTGCAGAAATCTTTCAAGCTTTCTTTCACCATCATACATGTCATGTGAAGTTATATAATTATCATATTTTTAAAAAGGGCAAATTAATGTATCTTTTAAATTTTGCGTGTTGCTGTTGTTTCGGTGGTGGCGAATAGCTTCCCCTTTTATAAATCCGGAGAAGACTGTTGGGTTATGCATAGACGTCCTATCTAAATATCGTGTTTCTGCAGTACAGAATAGGAAAAACTCTATAATATTCCGTGGCTCATATGAAAGGTGGGTGCTTCATCAGGGGTCCTGGCCCAATCCTTCATATTGTACTAAGCTTTGACTACCGATCTAGTCAGTATTTCTTTTAAGTTCCGATGTCTACTATACTCCACCATTGGTGGTTTTGGAAATAGCTCCCTACATTTCTCATTGCGAACTAGTTTTTTATAATGTTTTCGTAAAGCTTTATTTATATTTCCTAACGAGAAGTGATATTTAGTTACAAATACTAGTGGTATCTGCTTGTCAGATTCTTGATTAAAGCGGAGTAACTCTGGTCGTTCGATATTAAGAGCCGATTCACAGTTACGAAGTCTTTCAAGGTCCTTATATCCCCTTTGCTTAAGATGGCCTTTGAATATACAAAGAGTATCTTTTAAATTTTGCGTGTTGCTGTTGTTTCGGTGGTTGCGAATAGCTTCCCCTTTTATAAATCCGGAGAAGACTGTTTGGTTATGCATAGACGTCCTATCTAAATATTGAAACGTATTAGTAGGTTTGGTATAGCTCATAATATCAAGGATACCGGTGTTCCTGAACCTCAACCCTTTATGTACGACTGTATCGAGAAAGATAATTTCCTCGTTTGAAATTTCAAACGTAAACTTTAATAAAGGGTGATGATCATTTGCTATTTTAAAAAACTCCTCAACTTCTTCTCGTGATGAATAGGCTATTATAAACGCATCATCTCTATACCTTCCGTAAAATAAGATCTTATTTTTATACTTATATGTTTCAATAATTTCATTGATAACTTCGAATGCTCTAATATCACAAGTTTCTGGGCTGCATTTACTTCCCATACTAGCGCCTATTTTCTGTACAAAGTATCGGTCATTAAATTCAAAATAATTGTTTTTCAACACTGTGGCTACTAACGATTTAATTGTTTCACAGCTAGGTAGTTTTATCGGATAATCTTCTTTTACTGCTCTATTATAAGCCCGTTCAACAGAATGAATGAGTTCACTGAACTCCATGTTTGTATATCAAGGATACCTAAATCTAAACGTTCTATTTGCAGTTTGGCTAGTTATCTATCATTTATGATATACAGTCGGTCACGCCTGGTGTCGGAATTGTTTTAAACGAAGAATCTTGACAGCTTTATTATATTATTATAAGCAATATTACATTTTAAATCTAATAGATTCCGATAAAATATGTTATTGTCCCTAAATAAAGTTCGACTATCCACGTTTTTGTTTGTAAACATTACACATTTTTTTTATAAGAAAATAGTGACAATTCACTTAAAATCTCAATTTCTCATTACTGTTGCCTTAATGTATCAGTGGAGCTTTATAGGGACAGTGAAACTAATTACCAAGAGGATAAAAATAACTGGAATGATCAGCTTCATTATATACAATCTTAGTGTTTGTCTACAATATATACTATACACTAGTATTTCCCATTCTAGACGGAAAACAGATAGTTTGTATGTATTCTATTAACTTTATTGTCAACCTAAACCGAGATATAACATGCATAACTATATTTTTGGAAGGGACACATCATACGTTGGTAAAACAACAATCTGATTCAAAGAAAAAATTCTCTGAATGCTTACATTTCTGATTGACAACATAGACGTGCTTTTCATCACATAATAGTTGTTCCTATGGGAGTTAATGAGATCTTCTTACATTTCAAATCTTTTATTATGAGACCAACTGCATACAAATGCTTTCCGGTAGAATTAAAAAAAAAATCTAGCGTCTTCTTTTAACTTCAAATATCGCTATACAGATGATGTCTTTTCAGTACAACATTCTATGTTTGATGACTATGTTAAATGCCTCTTTCCAATTGACATGAAATAAAGGATACCACAGATACAATAAAATATGCTTCATTTGATTTCTTTACTAACATCTAAAAACTGTAAAATAATACCTTCAAACAAAAGAAATCACTACAAACTGTCATTTCTTTGTAGCAAAATTCTAGCAACAACTGAATGTGGAGTCTATATCTCCCAGTTATATGTCAAACTTATAATATGCGTTTCCTATCATGTTTTCCTCAATAGAGGGTTACTGATGTAAAGGACGATCGTATACAGATTGTTTTCATTGATGAAAGATGCATTGATGGGTTGGTTGACCGCTATGACACTACAATCATATTTTTCTCGATTGTGAGATCACCGAATTCGACAATTTACCAAAACATTTCATTGTACATGATGTTATTTACGGGTACCAGCAGTATAAAACGATCTGATAATCATTCCTGAATTCTTGAGATCTCCCCATTTTTGTGGTGGAATTCGTGTTGCTTAGTCTTAATTTTCGAAGTAGTGTTTGTAAACTTTGTTTGTTGCAAAGTCGACATATTGTTTTGCGTTTGCAAGTTAAAAAATACGGCAACATTTTATGATATGTTATATTTGAAACTTTATTTGAAAAGTTCTAGTTGACGTTTAAACAATAAAATTATATGGTCGGTGTAGGTATTTACGAATTGAGTTGATTTTGTATGTCAAGGGCACTGTACACATATTATGTCTCACAGTGGTCTGATCGATAGCTCAGAAATAACGAAATTCAAAAGAAATACCTAGCATCAAAGAGTTCATTATCGCCACAGAATGACAACCTTTCGGTGAATCATACATTTGGTAAGGCAAGCGTAATAAAATAATAATAGGTGAATTGCTATATAGTTAAAAATAGTTTACAGATGTCACAACAAGCATTCAAACATCACAAAATGACCACTTAAACTGCGAAACAACAAGGGAGAAACCAAGTGCGGAAACAACAAAAAACGGAGATAACACGTAATGAAACAACAAGTTTGGAAACGACAAGGGATATAGAAAGTGGTGAAACAACAACAACGGAGATAATAGGTGGTGAAACAACAAGTGTTGAAAAAACAACAAGGGATATAGCAAGTGGTGAAACAATTACAACGGAGATAACACGCGGTGAAACAACAACAAGGGAGATAACAAGTACCGAAACAACAAGTGTTGAAAAAACAACAAGGGATATAGTAAATGGCGAAACAACAACAAGGGAGATTACAAGTGGCGAAACAAGTGTTGAAAAAACAACAAGGGATATAGCAAGTGGCGAAACAACAACAATGGAGATAACAAGAGGTGAAACAACATCACGGGAGATAGCTCGCTATGATACAACAAAAGAAGATTCATACAGCTATGATACAACAAAAGGAGATTCATACAGCTATGATACAAAAAAAGAAGATTCATACAGCTATGATACAACAAAAGGAGATTCATATAGCTATGATACAACAATATACAGAACAACCTTTGAAACAACAAAATACAAAACAGATATAGAAAACACACCAAGTGGCGAAATATCAAATGACAATACAAGCAATGCAACAGGTGACGATACAGGCGATGAAACAGAAGAATAATAAACAATGGATCAACAGACGAATTTTAGTTTCTTGTGTACAATTTGGAAATTAGTATGGCGTTCATTTTCAATTAACTAGTATATATTTGTTCAGGGGCCAGCTGAAGGACGCCTCCGGGTGCGGGAACTTCTCGCTACATTGAAGACCTGTTGGTGACCTTCTGCTGTTGTTATTTTCTATGGTCGGTTTGTTGTCCCTTTGACACATTACCCATTTCCATTCTCAATTTCATGTCAAATTACGACACAACAACACCAAATAAGTTCTATATAACAGGCAATTTTTCCAATTGTAGTGAGATTCCAAGTGGCAGTTCTAGTGGTGTTTATATAATATACGTTGAAGAAAAACCAATTGACGTATATTGTGAAATGACAGACTACGGGCAATGGATGGAATTGTATAATCTTTTGTTATGAACCCGTCAAATCAATTGATAAATTTGACTTATTGGGAAATTGGTAGTTAAAACGTGTATAATTGTACATATCCTAATAAGCATATACTATAGAAATATGGATTTGCAGTATGATTATCAATGTGACAACTATCAACCAATTTTAAAATAATGAGTATATATACAGGCAACTGAACGGCCTTCAAGAATGAGAAAAAAGAATATCATTTAGTATATTAGCTTTATAAGTAACTGGATTCAATTTTCAGTTTAATTTGATATTTTCAAACAAAAAGTTTCCGAACTTTAGAGGTTAAATGAACATCGATTTACCTTTTTCTAAAGTGATTAATACTTTCATTCTTTCCATCTAATCATCAACTTATAAATCATATGAACAATAAAGGAAATAAAACTGAACTAGCTTCTGTATTAATTCATTTTGAAAACGCAATATTTTAAAGTCTGCAGGTCTCTGTTGACATGCATTATTATTGATATGGTCATTATCGTAAATTAAAATTAACTGTTTTCAAAGGTTTTTTTACCTCAAGAATAGATTACATCAGCTGTTTTGTGCAAAACATAAGAAATTTTTGGTTTTGAGTTCTTTAACCTTTTTTTTATTCGATCGTCATTGATGAGTCTTTTGTAGACGAAACGCGCGTCTGGCGCATATATAAAATTTGAATCATGATATCTATGATGAGTTTATTGAAATCTTTCTATCCTATTTAAGTTTATACATGATCGTCAAAACTGTTTGATACCAGATGTGTTGTATATATATTTATCGAATATTTTTTATTAAAGTGTACCGTGTCCATTAGGCTGACGCCTTCCTTTCAAAATATAACAAAACCAAAAAAGTGTGTGGGCATAAAAATAAATGACACTAAAGTGAACTCTGACCACCTGTTTTGATACACTTTAATAATTTATAACTTATTTTTTTACATATTTTACTAAAATAATCTTTTTAAAAGCTAACATTCATTCCCTTCATGGTCTATCGTTTATTATTTGTCGATGTTGTAAAATAATTAAGCAAGACATAATAATACAAACTATATTGTAATGACTTGCTATAAATGCAAAGAACAATTGATAAAGCGACATCTTATATTCATATTACACAAAATTATTATAGGATACTAGCTACGAGATCAATTAAAATCTTAAGTATGATTGTTTTTCTTTAATCATAAATTAAAGTGATGAAGTGAAATAATAATTAATTTTAGCGGCCAGTATGCTTCAATTTTGTCAAAATAAGCTTAGAAACATTGATATTAAATTATTCACTTGCAAGTGAATAATTCGACCTCATTGAATTCGTATTCATGTGTACTTCAATTTTTTTCAACGGAAAAGAATGTCAACAATGAAAGTGAAACAAGGGTAAATCCGAAGCTACTCAAAACATCTTACAAATATAGATTTATTTCGTCTTCAAGCCATTGATCCACTACTAAATTGTACATTCTTCTTATTAGTACACTTGGTACAATCAAAAACCTGATAATACATTGTTCAAATAAGGCCTTCGAAAATAGTGGAATCAATTACTTTTGGAGTGTCAAGAACTCGTTGGAAGTACTTGATAAATTGCATGCTTATATATATATTTTGGTGATTTTGAATCTGTTAAAAGTTTTGATTTTTCTACCCTGTATACCACATTGCCTTACATTCTCATTAAGAAAACAATCACACACCTAATTAAATGGGCATTTAAAAAGTCAGAATGTGAATATATATGTTCAAACTCTTTTAGGTCATTATTAGGAGCAATAAAAACAAAAACTATGTCAATTGGACATGCTTTGATACTATATATGCCCTTGAATTTTTACTAGATAACATTTTTGTTCGCTTTGGAGATTCCGTATATCGTCGAATGTGGACTAACTGTGCACCACTTATTGCGGACCTGTTTTTGTATTGCTATGAGTTACAATTGATGAAAAAATCAGCAAAGACCCATCGAAACAACATCTGATAAACAAATTTAATAATACTTTTACATGTTTTAGATATTTCGATGATATTTTGGCTCTCAATAATGACGACTTCAGTATGTATTTACGTTCAGGTATTTCACATCCAATTTTTTATGGAAACATTCTTTATAAAGCACAAAAATGTCAGTATTCACCACAGAAACTAACAAAACCTTTAAATAGACTTATTAAGAAGGGATATAGTTACGATACTGTTGTCAGGTCATTAAAGATTGCATATTTTGGCGTTAATATTGATTAACTTATAGGCTCTTTGCATCGGAACAAAACACATTTATTCAAAAACCAGTTGTTGGCATGACACGGATTATGTTCTTCTCATATATGTTATGATGGTATGATACGAAACCCCTGACGGGAAGGATTGTGCCTGATATTCATATGATGAAATCACAATCTTTCAATCAGTTTATTTGAAGTCCGGAGCTGGTATGTCAGTTAACTGCTAGTAGTCTGTTGTTATTAAGGTATTATTGTCATTTTGTTTATTTTCTTTGGTTACATCTTCTGACATCAGACTCGGACTTCTCTTGAACTGAATTTTATATGTGCGTATTGTTATGCGTTTACTTTTCTACATTAGCTAGAAGCATAGGGGGAGGGTTGAGATCTCATAAACATGTTTAACCCCGCCTGTCCCAAGTCAGGAGCTTCTGGCCTTTGTTAGTCTTGTATTATTTCAATTTTAGTTTCTTGTGTACAATTTGGGAAATTAGTATGGCGTTCATTATCACTGAACTAGTATATATTTGTTTAGGGGCCAGCTGAAGGACGCCTCCGGGTAATTTCTCGCTACATTGAAGACCTGTTGGTGACCTTCTATTGTTGTTTTTTCTATGGTCGGGTTGTTGTCTCTTAGACACATTCCCCATTTCCATTCTAAATTTTAAAGATAGATGATATATATAAAGATAGATGTTGCATGATTATTTTAAATGTGAGGTTTTTTTTTCTCATTTGTTTTTCCCCAAATAATGAGTCTTTAAAAATCGGGCGCCCCTTAGTTGCTTTCCTGGGTAACTTAGAGTTGATGTAACAGGTGATTATTGATAAAATATGTTTAAAATTTAGAAAAAAAAATATCATTAACCATGTACATTGAAAAAAAATCGGTTAAAGGAAGATCTTAGATTGTACATTTATCATCACTGGGGAAATATTTACACAGGTAATCTTCAGCGCTGATAACTCGCTGCTGACATCATTTATAACAAATTTTTCTTAAATTTTGTGTTGATTGATTTGAATTTTTGTACAAAACTTGCTTTCTAGCTACCTTAGGAAAATTTTGACCTTGTTTGTGTTCTTTCTACGTCCCATTTGTTCATAACGATCTTCATGTTTTCATGTGTTTACAACGAATTTGTTGACCAACACAATTTGCTGCTTCTCAACTCACTCATTTTGTCATTTGCGACATGTTTTCCGGACTCGGATCATAAAGTACCAGAACTGTTGCCAGTACTGTATACGTTCATCGATGGTTTCCCTTTCCAAATAGTGATATTATTAGTGTGAATTTGCATAGCGCTGAAAATTACCTTGTTGATGCAAGCTCCTTTTTTGGTTTACTCGATAGTCTGCTTCTCTTTTTACCTTGATTTTAATCCTTCCAATTTTTTATGGCTGTTTGATCTGTGCTCCATTTACGAGTTTTCAGTAAACAAAAGAGTTTTCCAGATCTTAAAACCGACGGAGGCTTAAATAAAAAAAATCGCAAATCAATAAGCTATCAACACTAAACTAATAAGTAGGTGAAATAGATGAACAATATACTCTTTCAGTAGCCTCTTGGAATAATTAACCCATAAGGTGACTGGGAAATGAAAATTATTCTCTTTTACCATTCCTCTTCTAAACGGCAGTAAAATACTTGCCAAAGTCGTGTGTTCTGTTGGCTGAACGGGATGTACAATAACATCGCCAGGTCCAGTTAGAATGGGGACATACAATCCATTGCCTTATGAATAGAGAATACTACGTGTTACGTTACAAACCATTGCAAGAACTCTTCACACAGTACGTAGGTTGCCTGTGACAAGGCAACATTTTCGTCCCTTTCTAAATTTAATATACCTTCATTTTTAAGTGGCAGTTTAAATTGTCCAACCCTCATTCCGAACTGCCTCTATTTCAAGATCTTCCTATTGTAATTATTAAAATTTTCTTCTTGTCCTAAACATGCATGCAATATGTTTCAGGCCAAACATTGAGCAATCTTAAACTAATAACTTAATATTCAAAATATAACAGATATCATCGAATTGTAATGGTATATGATTTATAATAGGAGATGGTAAATCGAAATGGAAAAGTATTATATGTATATGTATATCTGAAGTTCATGTAACATTAACATAATTTCAATGAAAACAAATAAATTCTTCATTAAAAATAATTATTATTGAATAGAATGTTTAGCAATAAAAGGGAGCAGCTATCTTTTTTATTTAAAGGGAACGACAACTTACATCATATTCTATCTACGAAAAATTACAAGTTACGAATTGATTTGGAAGACTGGAATTGTGATAAACGTTATGCAGAATATGATACGTTTGTTGTGGGAAGTGAGAACACAAAGTACAAACTCTCTATCGCTGGCTATAGTTGAGATGCTGGTAAATACATAAATTGTTTTAGTCACAAATGAATCTGTTCTTACTTCACAAGGACAGGCAGATAATTTCAGTCAGTAAATTGTTCATGATCTATTAATCATCAAATCAAAAAAGTGTCGGAAATCTTTAAGCTTTGATCATAGAACATAGGAAAAATCAACAGTATATTAAAGGAGTATGCAGACATAAAATTGAGAATGGAAACGGGAAATGGGTCAAACAGACAACATACCGACATCTAAGGAGTAAACAAACAGCCGAACGCCAACAATAGGTCTTCAATACAGCGAAAACATCCCGCACCAGAGGTTGACTTCAGCAGCGCCCTGTCTATTTCCTACTATTGTAGGATACCTTCTAGGATCACTGCCGTGTTTTATCGGGTTCGTTTTGCCTTTCTGTTGTCTAATATCACGAGTTTTATAGACAATACTCATTTTTTTGTTTCTGTACTGCCATTACATTTTCGAATAACACTCTATGCAGAGTGATACGTGAAATAGCAAGAAATAGTGAACAGGTCACAACAATAAGATACACGTTTTTTAGAACTTCAAAAAGAAACAATGTGATAAATTAGAATTGTTTGATAACTCAGTAGTATGTCCCTCATACAAAATCAATATCTAAAGACTCGTCATTTTTATCTCCACTATATATGGTTTAGATTTGAGTTCCTTAGGAATGCACGAATGTCCAAAGAGGTCAATGCAAAAGCTTAAGCCAAGTTTTAGATACAGTTATTTTATGTTAGTATTATTTCTGTAATATTATAACAAGCAACAGCTTGTTTTAATTTTTGATGTACATGTATATCAACAGCACAATGTTTCATCTTAAGCGTTTGCATGATACCTTGGAAAACTTTGTATATAGTAGCCTGCGATAAATAAAAAAAACTTCATCTTATAAATCAATTTTCAGAAAGACACTTTCTGTTGAAAGTTATCATACATTAATATTTGATAGATAAATGGTTGCATTCTGGTGTAATAATTTCGTATAAAGATGTTTCGTGCTAGGAAGTTAATATTTACGAGCTAATAATTCAACAAAGGCCTTGCATACATTACTTTCTATAACTAAACGGTGCAACATTCCAAACCCTGAACGAAACAAAAGCATATGTAATCAATAGTTGAGAGACATCGTTTGTTGAATATTTGGAAACTGATGTAGATTTTGTAAAGTACAAATTTTGAAATTGTTTTTTTTTTATCTTTGAACACACCAAATTGTTGGCCATTTTAACGACTGTCAAATGCAAATATCAGCAAATTTAAAGCATGTTAAAGGTCATATTGCAAAAGTAATTCTACATAAAATCAATTCGATAAACAGTTCATCGAAACAGTGTTTTGCTTTATTGTTCTTCATCTCATATTCAAAACAAAGTTTCGAGAAAAAGAGGACTGAATTGATTTATCGGAAATGGTAACATATGGTCGTTTTCTGTGAAACTAATATCCAGAACGGTTCACAAACTCATGATGTCATCTCTGTAAGATGTAGTATAATCTTTTTCAACTAAATGTGTCAATTTGAAGTACAATATTCGTATGGTTGTGTACTAGTTTCACTATATCTGTTGTTGTAGTTTAACAAGTTAAAGATCACTATTGTAGGTCAATTTTTTTGGAATGACCTTGAATTTTATTTCCAAAGAAAGGCCTACAGATCACAAATTATCAGACCCGAGGTTTTGCCTGCTTACTGAATCATGTGCATAGCACAGACGTTTACGTTTACCTACGCTAAATGGCAGTTAAAAATATAATTAATATTGACAGCAGAGATTCGCGGGATTATAACTATCATTACAAAAAAAAAGTTGTCAATCCTTTTTTTGTGATTTTAAAGGAAATGTTCACACAAAAGATTTTTTTATAGATACTACAAGAATACTTCTGATCAAATAGAAAACTAACTCTCCATCCAAGTAACACAATGTGACTGTGTTATTTATAACATGTATATTTCAAAGAACGGCCTTAAACACGGAGCCTTTGAAACAAATCTTTCTATTTTGCAGATGATAGCATCATAAATCCACCATCTGGTTCGACATATATGATGAATGGGATGAAGTTCACCACATCGGATAGGGACAATGACGCACACTTGTTTATTAATTGTGCTCAAGCGAAATATTCTGGATGGTGGTTTAATTGGAGCACTGATGCCAACCTAAATGGAATTTACTACTTTAATGGACAGACAACTTCTGATGGAGCACTTTGGAATTCTTGGCATTCTTCAGAGTATTCTCTAAAGGGCGTATCTATGAAAATAAAGCCATATTGAAACCTGTAAAATTTCGATGGCGAAATTATAATTAATAAAGAAGAATAATAAGGATTTTAACCGACCATATTAATAAAAGATTGTGTATTCTGTAAATATTGATCCCAGAAATTCCGTATGTCTGACTAAAATCAGTAAATAGATATTCTACGTTATTTTCAAATGTAACCGTTTACCTTAAAGAATCTACTGTCATTTCATATCTTAATTGTCATGTGTCGTTGTATTTATTCTCAACATGTCTCTACTCGAAATATATCCATAGCTTAGCATTAGATACAGACACTATGTGATATATCCTCTTTATATGTGTATGTGTCCGTTTTTATTCTATAGCTAGTCACCACTTCAGTTTAATCATGTAGATCTATTACATAGTCATTTTATAAAATTTACTGTTCACAAAAGTATGAATTAATCTAAATTCTAAATGATAATTATGTTCTTGTCCCATGCGTATTGGTTACATTTTGTTTTGGGACTTTTGGTCCTCAGTGTTTTCAACATTGTAATTGTTTTGGCTTCCAAACTTAGCGTCACTGGTTAGTCTTGTGTGGAGGTGGCGCACGTCTGGCGTATTAAAATTTTTACCCTGGTACATTTGTTGGCTATTATTTATTTCTTTCTCTGTCCTACATTTTCTCTCATTAAATTGTATTGTAGTCCTGTTGTGTAATATTCTCATTTTAATGTTATAATTAACATTGCCATTAAAGCGGGAGGTTCGGCATGCCACAAAACCAGGTTCAACCCACCATTTTTATTTTAGAATGCCCTTTACCAAGTCAGGGAAATGGCCATTTTTATATTATGTGTTTTTGTTGTGTCGTAGTTCTCTTATATTTGAAGCGTTTTCCTCAGTTTAAGTTTGTAACCCGGATTTGTTTTTTTTTCTCTATCGATTTATGAATTTCGAACAGTGGTATACTACTGCTGCCTTTATTTGTGTTGCTATGTTGATGTCTCTAATTCATATTCGTATACACGACCACTTCTCTAATTAATATTAGAAAAAAAATCTGTGAAAATAATGTTTTCATATAACATGTATAATACTAAAAAAAGAAACTAGGAACTTCATTTCTAATATAATTTAAAACTCACTGTTTCCAAATTTGGGTGGTTGTTGATTAATGTAAAGTAAAGGAATCAATTGTCGTTAGGCTCTTATGCAGTTACTTACAAACCACAATATTAGATATCGACAAAGAGACAAACAATACAAATTTCTTCGATGGACGAAAATGTGTACTGACAAAAATAAATATCCGTTACTTTTCGGTTTAATAAAATACAATAAGTGTGTATGTGATCTCAATGTGGGCGTCAATATCTTATTTTAAAAAATAAGAGAAGAAGATGTGGTATGATTGTCAATGAGACACATCTCAACAAGAGACAAATGACACAGACATTAACATATTAACATATTTAGACACTGTACGGCCTTCAACAATGACCAAAGCCCATACCATTCCAACTATTGAACATGTGTAAAGTTTACACCGTTCTAACTTACGGTGTGATCCGAAATATCTTGTGGTCCCCTTAAAACAACCTATTATACATCTGTTGAAAAACATGAATCTAGTGTTGCCTATCAGACTCAATTTGAAGTATTTTTATCATATAATATGTCTTAGGACTTCTTGAATTTTGAGCCAATTTGTCAAAAAATATATCAAACATGTCAAAAGAACAATTATAGCCTCAAAGTGAGATTTTGTGATAAATATAAAGATATAGACATTAGCTTTATCCAATTTGCCACAATTTATTTTACAAATATTCAAATGTGTGAATTAAAAAAGTGTGTCGACTAGAAGGATCGTGATTCGCTCCGGTTAAGGTCCACTAACAAAATGACATTTTTATCACCAGTTCTGATATACACTAAAAGTGACAAAACTCGTAAGTCAAATAACTTTTTCATGAATTTGAATAGCTTTACATGAGGTCCTCGAAATAGTAAAAATCTATGCATTGTTTCGTGTTATTATTTCATACACAATACATTCAATTTCAAGACTTTCGGTACAAATAAAGACAACAGTAGTATACCTCTGTTCAATAGTCATTAATCAATCCAGTGAAAACAAATCAATCCGGTTCACAAACCAAAACCGAGGGGAACACATCAAATGTTAAAGCAAAATAACAGATCAACAAAAACAGAATTTCTTATATATAACTGAAAGCATAAATATTTGATGTATAAATACCGGAACACGTCTAACATCAATGCAAATTTCCACTCGGCAAAACAGTCATATTAGGGAATAGGTCACATTCGGTATGGTATGAGTTATTTATAACACAGAAGCAATAAATAACCACATGCATTTTTTTAAATTTGGAAGTGCTGGAATTAGTGTATGTATGGTACATAATATTAGATCATTGGTCTAAAAAAAAGTAACTCTGGTCGATTTGGATCTTGACATAAAGTAAAGAAGGTGATTCAAATTAACTTGTATAAGAATTCGTTTTTTCTTAATCGAATCAGTCAAGAAGAAAGGTTATTCTTCATAATCGTGTTTCACTTTCAATGATATATCTCTGCAATCGTGTTGTATCATTTACAAATCCCCAACAACTCCTTCCATCCATACATTGCACAACTGATTTGTACATTGACTAGATAAATCTCAATGCTTATAAAATGCATTAGCCTGGACCCTTAAAAGTTTAGTCGGCTTTAACATGTTTAACTATATTGATTTCAATGTGTTAGTCATTTGGAGAACATTTGTATAATATCAACCCAATTATGTGCCGGTTAATAGCTTTTCATATTGCATCAAGACCCAGCTATTGTAGATTTCCGTAGGTGATGTATGTTTTAGATAGATGGTTTATTGACGTTTATGCAACATCTTTATATATTTTAAGTAGGTCGTAATACAGTTAAATGCATAACCACTTTATAATTATGTTTAAGTGGTAATGTTTTCATCTGACGAATATGCATTGAAAACAATATCATATAATATAGAAGAAAAGAATTGGGTTGTCGACAACAACGCTTCTGATGCCTCGACTTACTCTATTGTTTGTTCTTTTTTATAAAGTTGTGTGTAAATATTTAGCAAGAAGTTTTGTATTTGTAAAATGACTTTTAACTTTTTTTAAAGCATTTACATTTAAAAGCTAAATTTTTAATGTATAAAAATTGCAAATCACGATTGTTTACATACCAGTTATTTTCGAAAACATGATGTCATCACCAGTTTATTTTTGTCTCCGTTTTGTTTCACCACTTTATAAAGTAATGATCAAATGATTCACATCATTTTACCATTATAAACTTTTGAGATGCAGTACAATATATTTACTGCGATTGTTATATACACGAGCAGAGTAATATTTATACATTGCGTCGGTTTACAAATGGATAATCAACACTTTATAGCTGAGAAAAACATAAAGATAATATCATCTATTACATCGCTTGAAGTAAGGAGAACAAAATCGGCCATTATCTGTGCTGGTTTCTGTGCACATTTGCAATCATGCTGTTCTGTCAGTTTTGATAAACAATCAAGTGAGTGCCAGCTCGACTATAGTTGTTCCCCACAATGTATTACATGGCAGAATGGAACGTTTCTACGAAAATCTTCGAGTAAGTTTTCTACAGTAAATACAAAATTTGAGAAACGGAGGAGTACAAAATATATACATGTATATTTTCTAAAAATTCGAATCAACTCTCTAGACTTTCAATATATTCGCAAACTCAAAAATCTTGCTTGGTTTTTTTTAAAGGACAACTCCTTTTTATGACTTTCAAGTCGCTATTGGTTCGAATAATAATATAACTCTGTTATTGTTTTTGGTATACACTGACGTCATCTAATGGTATATATTCCTGGCTTATTTTTAAGTTAAATTAAAAGAAGTACCTCCGTCGATATGTTTTTAGAAAAAAACTCGTATAATGTCCATAAAGTGGATACATGTTTAACTTAAACGAAAAATGAATAACTGCATATCGTCGCTGGGCTTCTAAAATGTTGTAAATTACAAATTTTTTAATAAAAACATATCTCACAAACAGGCTTTGAAAATTTTGGCAAAATGCATGCTTCCAAAATGTCGTATGTTAACTTGACCATTTTTGTAAATAGCAGTAAAATAAAAACTTTGAAATTTCTGGATTATCCAAGAACTTAAACTATTTTCACAGAAATAAAGAAATGTACAATAATTTTTTTCCCAAAGCCATTCTACAACAATTTTGGAAGCAAACTTTACAAACAACTGACATTGGCAATTTTGTAATATGTCTTATTTCACACATTTTGATTGGTCTAACTGTATGATATTTTGTTATACCAAAGATTTCCTCCCGCCGAGACCATTGGTGTCAAAAAGTATTTTTAGCCAAAAAAGTCATATACGAAATTTTAGAAGCCCAGCGACGATATGTGACGTTATAAACATGACAACACGTTATTATTTTGCTTATTGACAGGGCAGGATATAACATATTATTACACGTAGAAGGTACGTCAATGATGACAGTGTTTTTAATGACATCCAATTATACGATTTTATAAAAAAAAAAAAAACGCTAAACGTAATCATTAACAGGATGAAAGTCTATAATTAAAAACTGAAAACTATAACTAGTGTTATATAACTGTCTTTCGAAAGTTCCTACATAATACCTTACCAAATAATAATCAATTGCCTGCGACTAGTATACAGTATAAGTTTCATACATTCTCATCTGTGTTACATAGAACTTATTTTAATAATAT
The DNA here is from genome assembly GCF_965363235.1 of Mytilus galloprovincialis. Taxonomy (NCBI): domain Eukaryota; kingdom Metazoa; phylum Mollusca; class Bivalvia; order Mytilida; family Mytilidae; genus Mytilus; species Mytilus galloprovincialis. The sequence continues at coordinate 16,587,077 of NC_134846.1, forward strand.
CAAAAATCATTATAAAATAAGTAGCGAAATTTGTTCCGCTACACAAGAATATAAATGATTTTTTTTGTACTTTTGATTACAGATGTTAGTTTAAGTAACCAAGAAACAACTGTTCAAACAGGCATCAAGACAACGAGTGATAATTTAACTAGTAGTGACAAGACGACAACAACTGACATGATGTACCATAAAACGACAACTGACAAAACAAGCTACCAAACAAATAATACAACAACCTATATAAAAATAACAGACACAAAAGCCAGTACCGCAGCAAAGACAAGTGACTTAACAAGCTACCAGACAAATAATACACCAACCTATACAAAAATAACAGACACAAAAGCCAGTACCGCAGCAAAGACAACTGACTTAACAAGCTACCAGACAAATAATACACCAACCTATACAAAAATAACAGACACAAAAGCCAGTACCTCAGCAAAGACAACTGACTTAACAAGCTACCAGACAAATAATAAACCAACCTATACAAAAATAACAGACACAAAAGCCAGTACCGCAGCAAAGACAACTGTCTTAACAAGCTACCAGACAAATAATACAACAACCTATACAAAAATAACAGACACAAAAGCCAGTACCGCAGCAAAGACAACTGACTTAACAAGCTACCAGACAAATAATACACCAACCTATACTAAAATAACAGACACAAAAGCCAGTACCGCAGCAAAGACAACTGACTTAACAAGCTACCAGACAAATAATACAACAACCTATACAAAAATAACAGACACAAAAGCCAGTACCGCAGCAAAGACAACTGACTTAACAAGCTACCAGACAAATAATACAACAACCTATATAAAAATAACAGACACAAAACCCAGTACCGCAGCAAAGACAAGTGACTTAACAAGCTACCAGACAAATAATACACCAACCTATACAAAAATAACAGACACAAAAGCCAGTACCGCAGCAAAGACAACTGACTTAACAAGCTACCAGACAAATAATACAACAACCTATACAAAAATAACAGACACAAAAGCCAGTACCTCAGCAAAGACAACTGACTTAACAAGCTACCAGACAAATAATAAACCAACCTATACAAAAATAACAGACACAAAAGCCAGTACCGCAGCAAAGACAACTGTCTTAACAAGCTACCAGACAAATAATACAACAACCTATACAAAAATAACAGACACAAAAGCCAGTACCGCAGCAAAGACAACTGACTTAACAAGCTACCAGACAAATAATACACCAACCTATACAAAAATAACAGACACAAAAGCCAGTACCGCAGCAAAGACAACTGACTTAACAAGCTACCAGACAAATAATACACCAACCTATACAAAAATAACAGACACAAAAGCCAGTACCGCAGCAAAGACAACTGACTTAACAAGCTACCAGACAAATAATACAACAACCTATACAAAAATAACAGACACAAAAGCCAGTACCGCAGCAAAGACAACTGACTTAACAAGCTACCAGACAAATAATACACCAACCTATACAAAAATAACAGACACAAAAGCCAGTACCGCAGCAAAGACAACTGACTTAACAAGCTACCAGACAAATAATACACCAACCTATACAAAAATAACAGACACAAAAGCCAGTACCGCAGCAAAGACAACTGACTCAACAAGCTACCAGACAAATAATACAACAACCTATACAAAAATAACAGACACAAAAGCCAGCACCGCAGCAAAGACAACTGACTTAACAAGCTACCAGACAAATAATACAACAACCTATACAAAAATAACAGACACAAAAGCCAGTACCGCAGCAAAGACAACTGACTTAACAAGCTACCAGACAAATTTTGAAACAAGCTATGAAACAACAAAACTTAAGACAACAACTGTGAAAGCAACACCAGTTCAAACGACAAACGATATCCTTGATTGTACTGGAGTTGCAAGTGGCAGTACTACTGGTGTATATACTATATACATTGAAAATAAACCTGTTGACGTTTACTGTGAAATGACAGGCGGCGAACAATGGACGGTATGATAATATTATCACTTGTTATGAAAATCGAAATATATCTAATGCCACTAAAATTTAGATATGTATTTTGTTACACGACTGCAAATTGAAAGCTTCATTCTTGGAAGAAATTTAACTTTCTTTTTTAACTTATGTTCTATAATGAAAAATAAGTCCAAATAAAGCTCATTCTTATGAAACCAGTTTTTGTCCTTATTAATTATTTTGTGTTTTTGCTTTTTAAATGAACAGCGGGTTGCAATATAAGTTCTTTTGTAAGAATACCATTTGGCATATATCCATCGCAACCTAAAACTTCGTGATTATAAACAAGATGAAAAAAATAGCCAAATATTTCATTTGCAGTTTTATTTGAAAAATAGTATGTTTTCTTTGCATTTTTTCTTTAATAATTTGAAATCAAATATTTAATGAAAGGCTGCCTACTTATTATCTAGTTTTACTTTGACTGTGAAAGTCTATAGTTCAGATTGAAATCACCACTGTGAACTCTTGTACAAATGTAGCAACAAAATTTGAGCTCATTGTTTAAAAGCTGTCTTATAAGTAGCAACCCACGTTTAAGGAGTTATCGTAGGCAATCTCTTGAATGTGGTATTAAACGATAGACTTTATCTGCAGGCACTACATAGCAATGGAACGCTTACACTCAGGAAGTTATAACCATCGTTGTAACGTAAAGTTTTGTTCTCAATCGACCAACATTGTCAATTTCAAGATGTAGGTTAAGATATCAGAATGTCTAAACTGTATATCTTGTTTCTTTTGGGTTACATTCGAAGACATAGGTGCCTTACACGTACTCACCAATCTCTGAATCATTAAGGGAGATGAAATAATCTTAATTGTCTAATATTAAACTAAAAGAAAATGATATATTTGTTCATTTGTTTGTCTGAAGAAAATCTTGTAATGGAGTCTGTTTCATATGAATAAAGGAGCAATTTGTCAAGAAGAGGATTACCATGCGAATGCCTTTTTTTTTAACACTTATCATGGCCATTACAGCAGTACCATTTACCACCGATGACTATTGAGGGTTCATATGAATTTTTTAATGTTTACAATTTGGCGTTTCACCACAAACAATATAAAATCTTTATAAAAAAATCAATCTTAATACAAATGATTATAAACTCAAGAGTGCAAAAATACACACTTATTTACCTCGTTTCTACCAATAGTATAAATGTATCATACAATACACACTTATTTACCGCATGTCTACCAATAGTATAAATGTTTTATAGTGCCAATGGTAAATAAACTAAAATCCTTCAACAGGTTATACAAAAAAGACTAGATGGTACAACAGATTTCTATCGAAATTGGCAGGAATACAAAGATGGATTCGGGGATGTGAATTTGGAATATTGGCTAGGTATTTATTCTAGCGGAATTTATCGGCATTATCAACACGATTTTTTTTAAATTTCAGATAAGGAATGTAAGCACAATGGTTGTAAAATCTTTTGGTTCTTTATTGGAAAGGAATGATAACGCAACAAGGGCAGATTAAGCTAAAATAGTTTTGAAATATGAAATCGATTATATATTGATGATTATCGGATATATTTAAGACAGATTTTAATTGAATTCAGAAACATTTAAAAATTGCGGTATGTACTGTCATTTGTTGCAAATTATGGCTATTTTCTATATTTCGTAATAAAGACAATACACTGACTCTCGATAAGGTAATTATTATATAAATGAATTACAATAAATACTTAATAATTATACATTTTATATTTGATTTCTGATTTCTTAAATGAATTTAAATATGTTTAATGACATTCTTAATATTCACGAAAGCCTTCAACATGTTACAATTATTTGAAGCTTTATATTATGGGTGTAATCGTCAAAGACTAGATATCGAATGAAATAAATCCGATTTTTTTTCTGATGATAAAGAACGCATGACTTTTAATTCTACCAACCCTGTGGATGCAATGGAAAGCAGAACGGAGACTTCAAACGGTATTCGAACATGATATATTCAATGGCTCAATAATTATTTAGAAAAGTACTTGATAACACTGGCAGCAATGGTACTATATGCATTTTGTTTTTATAGGAAACGAAAACTTGCATAAGATATTATCCACGAACAGTTATAAACTACGGATTGATTTGGAAGACTGGAACGGTGATGCACGGTATGCAGAATATGATACGTTTGTTGTTGGAAGTGAGGAAACAAACTACATGCTGACTATTTCTGGGTATAGTGGAGATGCTGGTAAATGCAAAAAATAATAATTTATACAATGGGTTTTCTATTCTACGTTTTTTTTATGATATTCAGAAGAAGCAAGTCGTTATCAAGTTCGTCAGTTTCAAATCGATCTTATTCAATTTGATGGTTATTTTAGAATTAACGGTTAATACTCAGTATTTGTACTAGTTCCTATAAACATTTCAAAAAAGGTATTCTAAATTTGTTTTAGAGATCTTGTATGCACTAATCAGCCTTTTCGTTCGACTCTGATATCATATTTCTAGTTTCTAGTTATTTATCAGTAAAAATAGTAGAATAGAAATATGTTCATTGATGTTGCTTGCTTGACGTCCAGTGTAAGTATGTTGAGCAAAGAGTAATAATCAGTATCTTAGCTTCTGTAATAATTAACATATACATTAATGTTTCCGATTGAAAGTCTCTTATTTCAAATACATTATTCTTTATAACTTTTTTTTTTAAATGCATTGTCACGTGACTTCTTAAGGTTGTACTTTGTAAACACAACTGTTTCTCAAACCACGCTTGTTTTGGTGAGATATCTAATATTCATAGATAATTTAATTTGTTGACATACTGGTTCCAAGAAATGATCTCTGTGTTTCATCTCATAGAAACATAACTTGGGACTGTTACCAATATATAGCATACTATTTCGGTGTAAAATGAATTCTGCAGTAGGCTAAAAGTAACGGTACGAGTTGTATACAATTTTAGTATAACTCTAACAAGCTCTTGGCATATAAATGTTGAAAATAATTCGCAGAGCTCTATTTTGACCTATGAATAAAAAAGTAGTGCATATATCGACTTTCTATTCTGGGATATAATTTTTTACGAAACTTCATAGTCAAAGTGTCATAGTTTTAGCCCCAAACGGAGTAATAAGAAATTGCATTGTCTCTATTCACAGAAATGCAACCTTAAGAATTGTCTGATAACTGTTTATGTTGTTTGTTTTTACTTTTGATGAATTATGAAAATATTAGTTTATGATTCGCATAACTTCATCAGAAAAAATCTCTATTCCAATTGGACGAAAATTTAATCACAGGAAAGCGTGAAGGGCTAAATAAACAAAACGTACCAAAAAAGGACTGAGCAAAAATCCACCAAAGGTCAAGAAGGGAGTTTTTTTTATCCGCATCATATAGTATTTTTATAGCCATTTTCAGCATGGCTGATTGTTATTGTTCTGTTTAGATAAGGACACATATATCAATATGTACGTCAAACGCGTAAGTGATCATAACAGAAAAGTGTTTGTACTCTATAGCAAAACTTAATGATTTCCTTTAAATTTATAAAGATACATTTTAAATCCTGAAAAAAATCCTCTTTGTATACCAACGTCATTTTCATGCGATATCCTAAATTAGCTAGATAGATGTGTCTTTACATTTGTAAATGATTATATCATGTATAATTCATAATAGAATGAAATTTAAAAAAATGTATATTATGTTTATAGATTTACCCGTTAGCAGGCGTCCATTACATTTTCTTCCTACTTATGACTAATTGACCTCTTTAGGAAATGCAAATGTGTGCGACCTGAAAACAAAGGATTAAACAGAATTTATTAAAAGGAAAAAAGGATTTATTAAGCAATTAGACACATTCCAATAAACACCAATGATACTCGTATGGCAAACGTTAATTTTATAATGTTCCGTATCATTTGATAAATCTTTGTATCAGCGTACCCGTAATGCAATTGTAGGTTGAACTTTGTAAAACGACTGGTTAACAAACCACGCCTTTTTACAAAAGATATTTAATGACCCTATTGTAGATATTTTGTTTTCTCAAGTATAAGACCCATGTTTCCTCTTAAAGAGATACAACTTGGAATTTTACCAGTAACCAGTACAATAGTGTTGGATAGTGGACAAAATAAGACCAAAGGAAGACCTATAGTAAAACGAGATTTAGTACCGACATTTAGAATTAGTTTGAAGTCCTAGAAAATATAGACCTTTTTAAAATGCAATTATATGAAAATGACTCAAATTAACAAATCAAACTTACTTGTTAAATTGCAATATACCACATCGTCTAGTTTTAGTTCATCTTATGCCCATAAAGACAACGAACATTTCAATACCTGGCTGTCGTTGAATTTTCGTAGTTTCTGATGTTTCGTGCGATTGTTTCCAATTCCGAATTTTTCTTTCTATCTTTGCTTAAAGGAGTAAGTTCGGTAAGGGCCATATTTGGCTCCAATTATAAAGTTCATAATTACAAGACAATAAATGTTTTAAGTTGCCTTAAAGACATGTTAGAAAGTTGAACAGAACTGTTTTTGTCAAAGTTTAATTCTAACACGTTGATTTTTACATCCAAAAAAGGTCAAGATATGGGATTTTGGTGAAATTTGACAAAATCAGCTAGATTTCAACCAAATAAAGGACCAGGAAACATAGAGCGCAGGCGTCGACAAGCTTAAGATTCAAATAAGACATGTGAAATGTCTTCACAAACATTATTTTAAAAGATCTTTGTTGTCGACGTATGCGCTCCATGTTTCCTGTCCAATAATCTATGGAAATTTACCCATTTTCATTAATTTTTTCGTGAAAAATCAATATGAGTACAACTTGTGACGTCATAATGAAACGCAGAAAAGTAAAATTTTCAACAAAATGGTTTATATCCTAGCTAGTCAATGTATTAGCTATAAATTATCGTGATATTGGTCGATAACTCCGAATTTGAAATTTACGCTAAAAAAGGGGGCCATTTTAGGACCTTATCGAACATACTCCTTTGTTTGTCTCTCCAAAATCCGTTGCTATATAAACATAGATAAATAATGGACATTTTGTGTATATGAGTAATAATAGGATTTTTGTTTTATAATATTCTAAACTGTGAACTTTTTTCAAGCAAAACTTAAAACAGTATTAAGAACACATTTTACAGGATTTTAGTTCAACATATTAATAAAATTATAAATTGTGATTGTTTCAGGTGATATCATCTTAAATCCATCAAATTCAAATAAACAGATGAATGGGATGCAGTTCACAACATCAGATAAAGACAATGACAAACACCCTTTTATCAATTGTGCTTCTGAGGCGCGGCATTCTGGCTGGTGGTTTAACTGGGATACGGATTGCAATCTAAATGGCAAGTACCACGATAGTGACGAGGATGGTAACGATGGAATGTTTTGGAATTCGTGGTATTCATCAAAAAATTCCCTTAAAAGCGTATCCATGAAAATAAAGCCAGATTAAAAACAGAAGAAAATAGGTTGAATGTGTGAAGCTACCAGTTCATCGTGTTATTCACCAATTTGAAACATTAAGTAAAACGTAGAATTGTTGTACTTTAACCTGATATTTAATTACATGGGTACAAATTTATCTTTCACCCAAAATATCGGAACTCAGCTTATGGTCTTTTTTATCTTATTGCTTGTATTTTGCTTTAAAAGTTGTTGTTCATGGTTTGTTCTTTGAAGTATCTCACAAATTATTTACAACTTATCTCGATAAACATGGAACATAAATGATGAATACTGAAGTTATTTTGATCAATCAAAGCCTCAAGTAGGTTTTGCGTAATAATTATTCGTGGTTGGTTTTATGGTCTATTTGAAGGTGCATAAAGTTTTACTATTGATAGAAGTATAACATCTCCGATGCTTTATGTTAACCTTTCGTGTATCTAAGGCAGGTAAAAGAAGTAAACTTTGAGCGTTATGATTGGATGTTTTTATGAATAACTGCAGTGAATATTTTTTTTACAGAATAAATCTTGAAATATATTGAAATATTTGTCTTGAGAATAATTCTAATAAGATTTCCAAATTTTAACAAACTTGATGTAAAATTACAGTGGACATGTATGCCATAAATATCTCTCTTGAAAGATGGCCATTTCACAGTTATCTTTATTTATGATAAATAGACGGATGGAGAAAAGACTTTAAACCTTCTTTGGATAAAATTCTAAACGTTTTCCTGATGTAATAAGTGTTAAAATCCTCAACAATATCTCAATAACTTTATTGAACCGTATAAAAGTTTAAACTCAATTTTGTATGGACTTTGATCCATTTGTTAGCTACAACCCTGACGAGCCACGATAGCTGTTGATACCCTGTTGCTCATACAGCACGTAAACCTTAACATTCCGATCTTCTTTTTTGAAATATTTTACCCAATTGATACTTTATAGGATGATTATCTTAGTGTTCGGTGTAACCTATGTATCGAAATAAAATACATTTTTCAGTTAAAAAACATTAAAAAACTACAACACCTAAAGTATTTTTTTTACTGAAAATGTCATAATTATCTGACTAGTTCTAGATATACAATGATATATGCATTGTATTTATTTCAGATGTCATGGACTTCACACCATGCTACCCTTCATATGCATTTAATATATAAATTATAAAAATATAAAGGCTGTAACTTGTTGTTCTGCATTCAAACTGATTCAATGCAGCAAGACTATTCGTGTGGAATGAAAATGTGCTGGTCAAAATCTTGAATTGCTGATAAATTTTTGTTATCTATGCGGAATTTTCTGAAAAGTTCAAAGTACATAGACATTGGTCTGCTGAATATTGGTACATGGTACGTTTTGCTCTAACTGCTTGCTTAAATATTTGCGATATAAATCAAAAACTGCAGTTATACAACTCGAATATATTTTAACAAACAGCGATCATGTTTCTTGATGAATAATATTTTTGTTTAATTCCGCCAAGAATATTCATATGGTAAATTTTTTCAATTTCAGAGAAGATCTTTTTTTTTTCATTCAAATCAAATCAAATCAAATCATTTATTGTCGTATAAACTTAACAGTTTGTGACCAACATATATTAACACAATAAACAAACATATATACATACATATCAAACATACATAATAAAAACAGCATCAAAATTTATAACAACAAACAAGCTGTTAAAAGTCCCCTGCCATCAGTTCTAATGACTTTTTCAAGAAGGATTCTAACTTATTTGTTTGTAGAGGCGTTGATGGATTTAGTAAATAATATTTTTCTTCTTCTTTCGTTTAATTATTAAAGTTATTATTTTGAGTACATATGTGTAATATGAACGCCTGGTGAAATGGAGAGAGCAGTGCAAAAGATACTAGAGGGACAGTCAAACTCATAGATTGAAAATAAACTGACAACGCTATGGCTAAAAATTAAAAGACAAATAATATTACAGAAGACACAACATAGAAAACAAAAGACTAAGCAACATGAACCAAACCAAAAATTGGGGGTGATTTCAGGTGCTCCGAAAGGGTAAGCAGATACTGCTCCACATGTGGCACCGGTCGTGTTGCTTATGTTATAACAAATCTGGTAAATAGTCTAATTCGTTAGGTCACATTCATGAAAAGAGAAGGCATTGTAGTTACAACATAAGGAACATATCCAATATTATCTGTGAAACGGTTATCCCAAAACGGTCAACCAACTCGTAATGGCGTCCCTAAAATTGTCGAAGGGATTATTTCAACTTCATCATTTGGAACTTTTGATTTAATAGCTATCTTGTGCGCAGCAATCCTCTATCAAGAAAATCATGATAGCTATGGTGTTCTGTTTTTGTGTTTTTGTGTATGTGTATTTGTGTTAGGTGGTGTTACATTTCTTTCGTGTATTTTTCTCTAGGGATCGATTAATGCAGATAAATTAAGTTTTCAGAACTTCTGACAAAATTGTATACACCATATTGAAGCAACAAATGCTTTCAAAAGTAGTTGGATGAAGGCTGTTGCAGGTTTGATGATGTGGACACAATTTAAAACAGTGTATTCATGACAGCTGAATGACTACATCTGTCTATTATCACGGTTTTAATCACCGCATGTTTTACCTCATGTTATATGTAGACAGTATACTGTTCTGTCTGAGGCATTGCACTGACCAAGTCCATCACAGTATAGGGAAACACTACGCAAAGTATTTTGTGAGGAAGTCTTGTGTGTCGGTGTTGTAAACACATATCTGCAACTTAATAACATTTTAAAATAATGAACGATTCTTTATATTGCATTGGTACATATGTGTAATTAAAACGTTTCAAATTAATAACATTATATTCATACATTAATGTCATCAATACACAATGACACACCAATAACAAAAACTGAAATCTATTGAATTTATTAATGTTGTCATTATTCAAAAATTAATTAAATAACTATAAGAAAATATAAAATAATGAACCTGTCCAAACGAGACAATACTCGCAAAACTTGGATTGACTTGTTCGAATCGGAACAAAGTCCAATGAATAAACTCGTCATAAATACCAAGATTGATATTTTTTATTTACACCAGACGCGTGTTTCGTATACAAAAAACTCATAAGTTACGCTCGAATAAAAATAAAGTAAATTCCTAAAAGTTTTGCCAATCACAGCTTATTTACTCTATTCCTGATGTTGAACAGCCTTAATCATGTTAGTATTTCAAAAATGCAAAGTTTTGTTAACAGTTAATGTATAATTATGAACATATCAATGATAACTCAGGTCAACACAGAAGTGCTGACTACTGGAGTGATGATACACTCGGGAAATAAAACTCCAATAAAAGTGGCATCGATCCGGTGGTTGTAAATAAACTCATCATAGGAACCTGCAGGATTGATATTTATATTCACGCCAGACGCGTGTTTCGTCTACAAAAATATCAGCAGAGACGCTAGAATTAAAAATGTTAATAACCAAATAAAGTATGAAGTTGAAGAGCATTGTGGACCTAAAATTCCTAAAAAGGCATGTCGCTCTTGCATACAAATTATACATCAATATAATAAATTAACTGTTCATTTGTGCTCCACTTTCAATGAAGATACTAAACTATTAATATAACCAAAAGTTTTTAATCTATATGATAGTGACGACTATTGAATGCTAACCAACAGTAAAAAATATTTCTTTGATTTTTTAAAAAACCTACTCTGAAAAATGCTCGAGCTACTTGAATTTCATTGCTCATAATTAACGTTTTAATACAATAATAGAATACAGTAGTTAAACAATATTTGCTTCACATAGTATAAGACTCAATACAGATTTTATGCTTGCATCATTTTACCCAAATACAGATTTAATTTAAAGCCTGAACATTTCGACATTGTTTATTTACTTGTTTATCCGTATCGGTTTGTAAAAAAATCACAGCTACCTGTTAAGATCCGACTAAATACCAATATCCCGATATCGTCAGATAAATACGCTTAATTATTATGTAATATGTTTTCCGAAGGTTTCTTAAATGGTTTTTGTTCATGATCAAACATCATGATTGATTCTATTTATCATAAAGATTGAAGTATGGAATGTCATATAGGTAATATTAACTGCATATCAATTGTGTTATAAACTAGTACAGACTTGTCTTTTCCTAGAATTTTTGTTTGCATGAATTTAAAACGGTAACTTAGGAAATGTCTTTCACCTGAATAGTCATCAAACTCTGATTTTCTTTCTGCAGTACATCTAAGCGTAAAACTAATTATTTTTTTCAACGATCATGTTTATACAGAATAAAAGTGTTCATTTCTGTATTTAATTTCAATCTTAAAAATGAGGACAAAAAATTAAAGTAAATCACATAAATGTTGTAAAAAAATGACTTTTTGGTTATAAGCTTGTTTTAATGGTAACACATGTCATAGACCATTATAACACTTCGAAAACAGTGTAATCAATCAATCTACTATACCATTCAGCACTGCTTGAACAATAATCACTATGTAACAGTTATAAATTATTCAGTGTGTGGCTTTATTCATGATATATGTAGCTAAATTAAAGTTCGGCTTAAAACACAAAAAAAGAAGATGTGGTATTATTCCCAATCAGGCAACTCTCTGTACGGGACCAATGGAGACACATACAGAAACTGTAAAATAAATAGAAACTGCATATAATGGAAAATATAGAAGCTTTCTGACGAGTAACAAACCCTTATTGTGAAATATAAGTTATTCTTGTCAGCGATTGATCATACAACAAATTAGTTCCATTGTTTCAATCATGTTGTGAAATATAAATGATGTATAAATGTATGTTTAAACTTTAAAATAACAAATATGATTTATTCGTTATAAATACGTGCAGAAAACTAATAATTTACCTAAACTTAATCAAGTTAATATATTATCTGGAAATTATCTAAGCATACACTTATCAATTCATGTTTTGCTTAGTTTTTGGTAAATGAAATAATCTAAGAAATTAGAGAACTTTGATTTTTACAAATTAAGGTTTTTATTATTATCCACGTTTTGATTTTGGTATATTTCTAACCTCTTACAAATCAGAATGTACATTATGGCCAGACCAAACACTTGTAGTGGTATACTTTCTATTAATTCAATACTGTTTATTATTGTACAATAACTGTACATTTGTGGTAGGGTACTCAACTGTAGCACAGTTATTAGTTTGGTGATTGCCGGTGATTCTCCTAGCAGTTTAATCAATACGTAGTACTCATGCAAGACATATTACTCTTCGAAGTTTATGTTTCGATACATCCTCGGCAATCAAATATTCGGCTGCAAAGGTAAAACCTAACAGGCTCATCAGATGCATGAATTTGATAACATTATAACGTGTTGTGTTTATTCTTTAGAACATGCAGTAAAAGTACGTACGTTTGTAATACGTATAATTATTTACGTCAAAAAAAGGGAAAATACTAAGGAATATTTTAAGAGTGCACCTATAAGTGTTGATTGAAAAGTTTTATATGTTACGTATATGTAATTATATTACAATGACGTATGTTTAAACTATAGCCTGGTATTGACACAATCATTTCTTTGCTAATGGTTTCGATTTGTTAAGATTTCCTGGAGGATAATTATCAGTTGTGTATTTCAATTTCAATTTTTGCCTTTTTCAAAAAATCATATAATTGTTATTCTTTTCTTTTTGTTTGTCAGTAAATGGTGTCACTGGTTTGAAAATGTAGACAAACAATATAGGCATTAGAATTTCATAACATTGTAATCAATAAATATTAATTTTCTTTATGGAATGATTCTTTTTGTATGACCTTTCTAAGTTTAAATAATTTTGTTTTCCTTTTCTTATTCATTGGTCAGTTGGTAACACCTGGTTTCTATAAAATGATAGTTTGATTGTAATACACTGCATTGCGGTTTTTGGATCTTGGTACTCAAGACTCGAACAATATACACTCATGTATATGCTTAGAATTGTAACGGTTCTATTATGTTTTTGTTGCTCCTATGGCTTAGGTGGATGGCAATCGTTTTTGATAAAAAATAAAACACAAATTACATCGTACGAAACAATAATCGCAACTGTAACAGTACCTTCTTCCGTTGCATGTGCCATGGAGTGTACCAGAGATGATTGCTGTACAGCATGTTACAACAATGAAACAGACACATGTTACCTACATCGTGACTGTTTTCCTGTAACTGAACATTCTGCCAGTAGTGTTCTTCTAAGAAAAAACGGTAAGTGAGCATATTAATCATTCTTTGTTTTTTCATGTTTTTATTTGATGTTTTTTTTTTAAAAGAAAACAGGAATCAAAATAAAAAATTTCACAGCAACCTTTTTGTAATACGTTAGATTAATATCTGATTCACTGCAAATACCAAATCAAAAGTTTAATTTGTCAACCGAAAACCGAAAATAGTTTATCCAATAAGGCTTATTTTTGTATAGCAATATAATATTTCCCACAGAAATAAACCAAACGTTAGCGTGCAATAAATTCTAATATTGCACCAGTGCAATAAATCATCAAATTCATGACGTAATCAACGACAAAATCTTAGTTTAAACCAATTTTTACTTTCAAATATTATATTGCTATACAATAAAAGGGTTATTGCATGAATATTGGGGAATATTGTCCCTCGTAGAACATATACTGCACTCGCAAGCTCGTGCAATATAACATTCTACTCGGGACAATATTCCCCAATATTCATGCAATAACCCTATATTACTGTCTGTTGTTGTGGTGTTATGATGTTGGTTGAATAATATGTTATGTCGTATCATTTGTTGTCCAAAATATTATAAATTGCCTTTCATTACCATCATTTTTATAATCCAGAATATAGCTGTTATACTATATGTTAATTTGAATTACTCGGTGTTTTGTACATCCAACATTCATGGATTTATTTTTTTATGTTTCTGTCATGGTTTCGGTTGGATACTTTCTTTTATGTCTCATCGTTTGTAGTCCAAATAATTATAAAACTAACTTTCCATACCATCATTGTCATGGATATTGTTTTGACGAATATTGTAAAACAATTCTATTGATTACGAGATTGCATATACACGTAAGTTTCGTCAGTGTGTCACTGTTTTTTGATATCCTGTGATTTTTGTCGTTGTTGGAATATGTTCGTTGTTATTCTGCGGTTTGGACGTTGTGTCGACTATTATATAATTGATTGTGTGTTCCTCTCTTATTAATAATCTTGCGATTGTTTATGCTGTATTTCTGTCAGACATGTGCTATTGATATTTCTAACATTGTCATCAAGCGGAAGGTTTTTTATGTCTTTAAACCAGGTTCAATCAACCAATTTTTCTTAAAGTGTTCTGTACAAAGTCAGGAATATGTATGTTGGCGTATTTGTGTCACCTGGGTGTTCCTGTTCTTTCTTTCCTAATATGTTTCTCTCAGTTTTGGTTTGTAACCTGGATTTTTTTTTAAATCTATGTATGACTTTTGAACACTAGTATACTAATGTTTCCTTTATTCAACGTTAAACGTTAAACTTTAAACTGCACCAGGCAAAAGCGATCATTGCATGTAGAGCAGAATGTTCCTTCCCTTCTGAAATCAACTCAGATATTGGCGGGGATCGCTTTGTTTGGTTATCTGTCATGTACTTTTAATAATTGTAAAAGGTGCAATATTTTAACAAGTTCTTCAAATACTAGACTTAAAATGAACAGATTTAAAGAATTAATATGCTTCATTGCAGTTTATCATAACTTAAAAATAATTATGCATGAATGTTGTATATTCAAAAACTCAAAACCTTTTTTTATGATTATCGATTCGCTCTATTTAATCGAATAATAATATCAATCTGTCAGTGTGTTTGGTATACACTGACGTCATTTAATAGTATATAAAATATATAAATGTCTTTCGAAAGTCCCTACAGAATACCTTACCGAGTAATTATCAATTGCCTTCGGCCCGTATACAGTATAAGTTTCACACATTCTCATCTCTTTTACATAACACTTATGTTGATAATATCAAAAATCATTATAAAAGAAGAATCGAAATTTGTTTTGGATACACAAGAACATATTTTATTTTTGAATTTCTGATTTCAGATGTAATTTTAAGTAACCAAGACACAACTGTTCAAACCGGCATCAAGACAACGAGTGATAAGACAGCAAGGGACAAGACAACACCGAATATTACTTACTACAAAATGGCAACTGATAAAACAAGCTCCCAGCTAGGTAGTGGCATTACAACAGACTATATGAAAATAACAGACACAAAGGCCCGTACCGCAGCAAAGATAAGTGACTTAACAAGCTATGAAACTACTAACCTCACTTCAACAACTGTAAACACAGGCATCAAGACAACGAGTGATAATTTAACTAGTAACAAGACGACAACAACTGACATGATGTACTATACAACGACAACTGACAAAACAAGCTACCAGACAAATAATACAACAACCTATATAAAAATAACAGACACAAATGCCAGTACCGCAGCAAAGACAAGTGACTTAACAACCTATGAAACAACAAAACTTAAGACAACAACTGTGAAAGCAACACCAGTTCAAACGACAAACGAAATATTTGATTGTACTGGAGTTGCAAGTGGCAGTACTGGTGGTGTATATACTATATACATTGAAAATCAGCCTGTTGACGTCTACTGTGAAATGATAGGCGGCGAACAATGGACGGTATGATAATATTATCATTCGTTATGAAAATCGAAATATATTCAATGCAACTTAATCTTGGATATTTATTCTGTTACATGTGTTACAAAATTGCAAACTGAAAACTTCATACTTAGCAAAAAGACGTTTTTATTCAAAACAAATTTAACTTCCTTTTAACATTTGTTCTGCAAGAAAAACAAGTCTAAATAAAACCCATTCCTATGATACCAGTTTTTGTCCTTTATAATAATTTTTTTTATTTTGCATTTTAAATGAGCAGGGAATTGCAATTTAAGTTTTTGTATAAGAATATCATTTGACATATTTCGAGGCAAACCTTAAATATTCTCATGTGATTATGAATAATATTATAAAAATTTTCAAGATTTTTTTTCTGAGCATTTCTCAATTGAAAATTATAATTTGAGTTAAAAATTTTACTGTAAGGCTGCATACTTAAAAACAGTAAATGATTTGTGAATGTTTTGTCTCGCATTTCGAAATCAACGGCACTGCATTAAAAAGGAAAGAATTTTGATTTCTTCTAAATTAAATTACGAATCATTACCTGGTTTACTATGACTGTGGAAGTTGATAGTTCAGATTAAAATCACCACTTTGAACTCTTGTTTGAATGTAGCAACCCACTTTGATGTGTTTTTTTAGTAGCTATCTTATAAGTATTAACCAATTTTTAAGGAGTAATCGTGGGAAAGCTCTAGAATTTCGTATCAAACTGTAAACATATACTTTATTTGCATCCTGGAAAGTCATCATTTAACAATTTGAGTATTGTTGTATCCCTCGTTTGTACTTTTCTGTTTATTTATCATTGTTCTTATATTTAAATTGTTGTCTTTGCACTATCAAGATGATTTTCAAATGTCTACAAAAGAATGTAAATTATTGCATATTTAAATTTTGATAAACAATTTGGCGTTTAAACCACAAAATCATGACAATATAAAATCTTTAAAAAATCAATCTTAATACAATTGATTATAAAATCAAAAGTGCAAAATACACACTTATTTACCGCATGTATACCAATAGTATGAATGTATCATAGTGTCTATGGTAAATAAACCAAAATCTTTCAACAGGTGATACAAAAACGACTTGATGGTACAACAGATTTCTACCGAAATTGGCAGGAATACAAAGATGGATTCGGGGATGTGAATTTGGAATATTGGCTAGGTATTTATTTTGGCAGAATTTATCGGCATTATAAACACGATTGTTTTTTAAATTCAAGATAAGAAATGTGATCACAAGGGTTGTATGATCTTTTGTTTTGTATGTGAATGAATGATAACACGGTAACGTTAAAATAGTTTAAAAATATGAAACCGATTATAACTAAATGATTATCAGGTATACTCTAGATAGATACATCATTCCAAATGGTAATTAAATATAAAAAATGTTGAACAATTACGGTACGTGAAATTATGTAGAACGATTTTGGCTTTTATTCGTTTTTCGTATTGAAGACTATACAGACTCTCGATAAGATAGTTTGTAATCTAACATAAGACTAGCCACTGATTGAAATAAAAAGAATAAAACAAAATCTGATTTTTGGTATTTACTGATGATAATGACTCATGTCTTTTAATTCTATTAAAAAAGTGGATACAATGGAAAAGAGAACATAGACTATAAATGGTATTCGAACATGATATATTCAATGGTCAAATAATTATTTAGAAAAGTACAGTACTTGATTACACTGGCAGCAATGGTACACTATGCAATTCTTTTTTTTAAGGAAACGAAAACTTGCATAAGATATTATCCACGAAAAATTATAAACTACGGATTGATTTAGAGGACTGGAGCAATGAAACACGGTATGCAGAATATGATTCATTTGTTGTTGGAAATGAAAACACAAACTACATGCTGACTATTTCTGGCTATAGTGGAGATGCTGGTAAATGCAAAATATAGTAATTTTTAGACTGGATTTTTGTATTTGTACTTGATCCTTTAAACATTTCAGAAAAAGATATACTAAATTTGTTTTAGAGATCTTGTATGAACTTATCAGCCTTTTCGTTCGACCCTGATATTGTATTTCCAGTTTCTAGTTATTATCAGTTAAATGAATGAAAAAAAATACGTAAATAGTTTATTGATCTTGCTTGCCTGACGTCCAGTGTAAGCATGTTGAACACAGAGTGATAATCAGTATCTTAGCTGCTGTAATAATTAACATATAATTAACATATAATTAACATATATATAATGTTTCCGATAGGAAATCTCTTTTATCTTAAATAAATTATTCTCTATAACTTTTGTTAAAAATGCATTGTCACGTCACCTCTTAAGGTTGAAATTTGTAAATTCAGCTGTTTCTCAAACCAGGCCTCTTTTTAGGAGATATATAATATTCATAGATAATTTGATTTGCTGTTATACTGGTTCTCAGATACATGTATGATCTCTATGTTTCATCTCATAAAGACATAACTTGGGACTGTTACTAGTATAAAAGCATACGGTGAAAAAGAATTCTGATGTAGGCAAAAAGTAAAGGTATGAGTAGTTCACAATTTTAGTATAAATTTAAAACTCTAACAAGTTCATGGCATATAAATGTTAAAACAAAATGTGCAGAGCCTATGTTTTGACCTTCGAAAAAATAAGTAGTGCATATATCGACTTTCTATTCTAGGATAAAAAAAAATCACGAAACTTCATAGTAAAAGTGTCACAGTTTTAGCCCTAAACGGAGTTTCTATGGGAAATTGCATTGTCTATATTCACAGAAATGCAACCTTAAGAATTGTCTGATAACTGTTTTTGTTGTTTGCCATTACTTTTGATGAAATATAAAGGTATTAGTTTATGATTTGCATAACGTCATCAGAATAAAATCTCTATTCCAATTGGACAAAAGTTTAATCACAGAAAAGCGTGAAGGGCTATATAAACAAAACGCACTAAAAAAATACTGAGCAAAAATCCATCAAAGTTCAACTTTGCCAGAAGGGAGGTTTGTTTCAACAGTATCATATAGTATCTTTATAGTCATTTCCACAATGGCTAATTGTTATTGTTCTGTTTAGACAAGGACACATATATCATGTACACCAAACGCTTAGGTGATCATACCGGAAGAGAGTTTGTACTCAAAACAAAATTAAATGATTTCCTTTAAATTTTAAAACTTATAAAGATGCATCTTAAAACAATTCCTGTTTGTGTACTAACGTAATTTTCACGCGATATCCTAAATTAGCTAGATAGATGTGTCTTTACATTTGTAAATGGTGATATCATATACAATTCATAGTAGAATGAAATTTTGAAAATGTGTAATATGTTTATATATTTACTCGTTAGCAGCTAGCAGGCGTCAATAACATGTTCCTTCTTCTTATGACTAATTGACCACTTAAGGAAATGCAAAATTAATGTGTTTGACCTTAAAACAAAGGATTAAACAGAATTCATCAAAAGAAAAGAAAATGATTTATCAAGCAATTAGACACATTCCAATAACATGAATAAACACCAATGGAAATATTTTAGTTTTTTCATCATGAAACGGCACTTAGTCTTGCGAGTTCAGTAATTTTGTCAACATCATAAATTATTTAAAAAAATACATTTACCTTAGTAAAACTAGCTTTTTCTTTTCTATGTCATGCTTTAAGTTTATATCTCCTTTGATAGTATTTTGAAAGACAATAAATTTCCTATAAACGTATTTGACAGTCATCCCAGATGTAGCTTAAATAGTGAATATTTATCAAGCAAAGAAGAAAATCCAATCATTAAAATATATTTTAACGTTATAGATTTATATCTTTTACTGATATAATTGTGTTTTACAGGTGATAGCTTGATAAATCCACCAAGGGGTTTAAATACGCAGATGAATGGAATGGAGTTTACTACATTAGACAGTGACAATGACCAACATAGTGCCATAAATGTTGCTATATATTCACATTCAGGCTGGTGGTTTAAATTGGGTACCGACGGCAACCTAAATGGAAAGTTTTACGCAACTGAACAGTCACAAGGCGATGCCATTTATTGGCAATCCTGGCATGCATCAAAGGTTTCTCTAAAGAGCGTATCAATGAAAATAAAGCCAAACTGATAGAGTGAACAACATCATAACTTGGAAAGAAATAATTTGCTATTGATGAATAGTGACCCATTCACAAATCTTTATTTAAATTCAATAAGCTAACAAAATGAACCTACAATGTATTGAGGGGACAGAAAACAATATTTCTAAACAACTTGTAGTGTTTTTTTACTTATTTTTGTTATTAGAGTGGTCATCCTGCATTAAACTCCCTTTTGAATAAATCTGTCAATCGTCTGTCAATTTATACAACAAAATGGGTTTTTTTTAATTTCGTTATATTTATTTGATGTTTTTCATTATTTAATTTAGCATAGTAAACTCAGTGTAAACATGAGACATGTGTCACGTTATGCTTAAAATTGTACCGATGAATTGCTATATGTGCCACTAAAGAAACACCGGATATAAGATTTGATCGGTGGGGTTACTATTAGTCAACACATGTTCTCTATGTCATTTTCGGAAAATGCCTATACTCAAGTCAGGAGTATTGTAGTTTGTTT
Organism: Mytilus galloprovincialis; assembly: GCF_965363235.1. Taxonomy (NCBI): domain Eukaryota; kingdom Metazoa; phylum Mollusca; class Bivalvia; order Mytilida; family Mytilidae; genus Mytilus; species Mytilus galloprovincialis. Next base: position 16,607,899 of record NC_134846.1, read on the forward strand.
TCTCACTTTTTTGGTTTGATGTTTATTCTATAGATTGTAATCACAAACTTAGGATGTATTTTCTTGAAAAGAACGAAAAATAATTGTCATATAGGAACATCATCTTAGTTGTACTTTTAAAATCAATAATATACAATTTGTGAATTTAAGTTCATTTATACGTTTTGAAGAAGTCATTGATTTAACAAAAACAAATAAACATGGGAAATAATCAAGAACAAAAATAAATCACTTCTGCTTTAAAAGTGTTAATTACTTTTACAGGCAGTGGGTCGATTTCAGCTCTCGTAGTCTTATAATATTATCATTTCAGTAGTCAAAGATTTTGAATTGACATGATCAACACAATATTTTCTTTTAAAATTGTACATTGTATATTGATGAATAATGAAATCATAAAAAATCACAATTTTCCTCATCTAGTTCTTCCATATATTCATGGCGCACCTAATTTTTCTAGTTTTCAGCGTTGAACAGTCTAACATGTCTAAATAAAAGCGATTCTGGAGCACGAAAATGTATACAGTATTTCGTTCATTTTGAACGTTAAATTTATTTGCCAATTATAAAAAATAATTTTTTTTTTATCTACATGCTTTTATATAATGATGAAACAATGACAAGGCTTCAAAAATACAATTATATGAAAATGGTGTACGTAATATGTTAACTTGTTCGGTTTAAGCTGCATAGCTACAAAAACGATAATATAACAACATAACGGGCATCATTTTTAAACTCTTAAAGATATGATTCCAAACAACAACTGTGACTAACACTATGTTAATTGCATGTGTCCGATGCGCTTTTCTGGAATAAGCTTTAACAGAGACGCTCAAAGCCGAATACTCGAGAACCAAAGATGTTTAAAACCGACACAGTTGAAGAACGATGCGACCAAAAAGGACCTGAGATAATAGCAAAATTCATTAGAATAACTTTACATCAGGAGTTTAAACCTTTGAATAGTATCTCAATGGTATCTTAATAGATCAATGGACACTGAAGAATTGTTTGTTGTAAATCAAGCTAGGAAAAGGTATAAAGTTCAATTCCTAGACCTAATGATTGTAAGAAAATAATGTCCACTTCCTCTTGTAGCTAACTACAAAACAAACATCTTAAAAGAGGAACGATAGTTACCAGAGGGACAGTTAAACTCATAAATCGAAAATAAACTGACAACGACATGGCTAAAAATGAATAAGACAAACAAACAAACAGAAGTACACATGACACCACAATTAAAAAAACTAAAGAATAAGTAACACGAACCCCATAAAAACTGGGGCAGTCTCAGGTGCTCCGCAATGGTAAGCAGATCCAGCTCCACATGTGGAACCCTTCGTGCTGCTCATGTTTTAACAAATCCGGTAAATAGTCTAATTCGATCAATCAAATTCGTGAAAAGGGAGGGATATTGTAGTTACGACGTAAGTAACATATCTGATATCATCTGTGAAACGGTTATTCCATAACGGTCAACCAAATCGGGATGGCGTCCGTAAAATTTATGAAGATATGATTTCAACTTAACCATTTGAAACTCTTGGTTTAAAAGCTTCCTTTTGAGCAGCAACCCTCTATCAAGAACATCCTGATAGGAAATATAAACACGGTAATATCGTATCAATTGGAGATGTATACTCCGTATGCAGGTGCTGTGCTCTTTAACGACTTACATATCCAGGGTTGAGTATTTAAAACATTTGTAAGTCCCATAGTATATAGTTGGGCCGCTCACGTGTGTAGTTTAGCTGTATATGTCATATTTGCAATGATTTCAAAATAAAAAAAACATTACTGCATGAAACTACTTAATTGTTTGGTAGTATATTGTTCAAGTAGTAATATCATCTGTTATATAGGGTATATGGGGTAATTTTATCATTTTTTTTCTTTTCATGTGTACCTTATATACTTGATATATAGAGGGAATATCTGCAAGTGAAAGGACAGCAACTACAATTTGTTTCCGTTTGAATAATTTAGGGGTAGCATGGAATAATTAAATATGAAAAAGTGTACAACCACGTTGTTATTTCAGTTTGTTCCGTAAGATTTTTATTTTGCAGTGTTAAAGATATAAAAACAAACATTACATAAGGGGTTATTTCTGTTGGTTTTTCATAATCTCTCATACAATTCGTTGTATTTGGTATGGACTTTTTTTTCTCTTCACCAACCTTATGTTCAGCAATTGTCATCCTATCGCTTATGAAATATAAAAAAGGTATCACTAGAAATGATTAGTCGGAAAAACCTTGTTTAGGATCGAAAAAAGATGGGTAAACATGGCCAAAAGCACAAACGAATGACGTAAACGCACGCAATTGTAAGTCACCATACGACTTTCAGCAATGAGCAAAACCCATACTGTATATTTACTGTAGCTATAAAAGTACTCGATATGACAAAACGTAAAATAATTCAAGGAAAAACTCAACTGACTGATTTATGTAGAAAGCAACCAACAAATATGAAAATTACATGGAACAACTATTGAAAAACAGGCTCCTGTCATGAGGGAAAAACATTTTGAATGAGGTTAGTTGACTCGTCTTTGTGACCGCTCTTAGGGACGACATCAAAAGTTCAATGAAGGATAAAAAAAACTTAATTCAAATAGTTTTTTTCACTGACCCCCCTACCCCCCTATTAACTTAATTTGGAAAAAATTGATTGACCCATATGGATATATGTAAAAATCAATGTCGGATAACCAAATCTTGCAGCAGTTCAACCCTCCCACCCCCAAACTATTTGAATTAAGTTTTTTTTATCTTACATTGATCTTTTGATGTCGTCCCTTATTATATATGTTCTTACATTGTTTGGATGGTGTAGACTACCCAAAAAACGTGTATAGTTTAAAAGTGTACAGTATATGGTATAATTGCAGACGGTGTATGGTGCTATGGTGCAAGAGAAATTATGTAATAGTGTAACGTGTGATCAAGAATGGTGTGAATGAATGGTGTCCGACATTTAAAACTATGCAAAATTAATGATTTTTTTATTTCATACATTCATTTACAAAATTGTGATCAAAATTCGTTTTAAAAAAGAAATCGTAGTCACACGCAGTCTTTGAAAATAAATTACATTATGGTGTAATGTGTATAGCGTATGGTGCAAAGGTGTAACCGATATGGTGATAGCACAGGGTGTATGATGTAATGGTGAATGGTAAATATAGTAATTGTGTATGGTGTTAGTTGGAAGTTTACACCATCCAAGGACTGTAACTAGTTAAATTGTGTAACATTACAGCAAAAATTCAGTTGATAAATACGAGTGTCAAGAACAATTAAGCATGACTCTGTGTTAGATTACAGCCTACAATAAACAAATATGATGAAGTAAAGTGGAAGTTAGATTTAAATCTGTTAAAAGATTAAGATTAAAGCTATATTCCAAGTGATTGAAACTAAAATAATGGTCAATCGATAGATGTGACCTTTACATTAGGTCAAGCTCATTATCTCGTTTGTAAATTCATCCTAGTCCTCTTGACTTTATATCATCGATTATTCCAAAAAAAACATATTATGTAATCTGTTTTCCAAAGATTTATAAAATGTATTTTTTATGATCAAAAATCAAGATTGATTATATTTATCATAACTATTGAAGTCTGGAATGTCCTTTTAGTAATTTTAACTGCATATAAATTGTGATATAAATTAAAGTAGTGCAGACTTGGCTTTTTCCTAGAACTTTGTTTTCATGAATTTAAAACGGTAACTTAGGAACTGTCTTTCAGCTGAATGGTTGTCTAACTTTGATATTTTTCTGATACCAAGCGCAAGACGAAAGCAATTTTCAGCGGGTTTTCACAAGTTTGTATTGGTTTTCTAATAGTTTTGAAGTGACTTATATCCGAAATTACCATTTTATACTTTCTGATATCAAGTATCTGATGCAACACTAATAATCTATTAACTACCAAATATAGCAGATGTAATCGGTTACCAATAAACATTATGTTACGCCTACTACACGAATGACACCGGTTGCTATTCTTTCTCAGTTGTGTTTTTTTCTTTTTAATTTCTACGATATGCGTTGATATGTGAAGACTGGTTTTAAAAATGTTAACATACAGTTGCTTGTCACACACAGATCAAATATTGAACAACAAGAAGGAGAAAAAAAAAGACAATTAAGGAGAGGAGAAACATGCAAATTCAGAAGTCGAATTCTAACAGACAATTCCATGGCATCAACAAACCGAAAACAGAACATCCCAGACTGGGTTGATCTAAGTTGTTCTTGTTTAAAAATACAAACATAAAACCAATACAGAAAATCATGAGCAAGTCAATAATGCAACCTCTACTATTTTATTTGTTTTTCTTTTCTTTTTGCAGTATATCCAAGCATAAAACTAACCATGTTTTTCCAACGATTATGTTTATATAGAAAATAAGTATTTACTTCTATGTTTGTCCTGTATTTCATCCTGAAAAGTTGAGAATGAGGATATAAAAATAAAGTAAATCACATAAATGTTATAGAAAATTTTCAACTGATTTTTATAGTTCGCTCTAATGTTGTACTGTTATACCACTGTCCCAGGTTAGGGGGAGGGTTGGGATCCCGCTAACATGTTTAACCCCGCCACATTATTTATGTATGTCCCTGTCCCAAGTCCGGAGCCTGTAATTCAGTGATTGTCGTTTGTTTATGTGTTGCATATTTATTTTTCGTTCATTTTTTTTTTTTCATAAATAGGGCCGTTAGTTTTCTCGTTTGAATTGTTTTACATTGTCTTATCGGGACCTTTTATAGCTGACTATGCGGTATGGGCTTTGCTCATTGTTGAAGACCGTACGGTGACCTATAGTTGTTAGGTCTTTTGTGGATAGTTGTCTCATTGGCAATCATACCACATCTTCTTCTTTATATATATCATTGTATGACTTTGAAAACAATATAATCTATCAATCAACTACTCCATTCAGCACTGTCTGAACAATAATCACTATTTCACAGTTATAAATTATTCAGTGTATAGCCTTGTACATGATATATGTAGCAAACGTATGGCGCACAAGTATTAAAAAAATTCTGCCTTAAACAAAAAAGAAAATGTGGTATTATTTCAAATCAGGCAACTATCTAGTAGAGACCAATGGAAAATAAACGGATGTAAAGAAATAAACAATAAGTAAACTCTAAATCAACAAAATGTGATTCAATCATTATAAGTACATGCAGAATTTAACAATAATTTACAACTACTAAATATCAAGTTAACATATTATCTGGAAATAATCTAAGCATACACAGTATTTCAATTAATGTTTTGCCATAAAAGCCGTTATTAGTTTGGTGAATGCAGGTGATTCTCCTTGCAGTTTAATCAATACTAAGTACTCATGCAAGAAATATTACTCTTCAACTATTCATGTTTTTATACATCATTGGCTATCAAATATTCGGTTGTAGAGGTAAAACATCAAAAGCTCCTAAGACGCACGAATTTAATTACGTGTTGTTTTCATTCTTAAGTACATGTAGTAAAAGTACGTACGTACGTACGTTCGTAATAAGTATAATTATTTAATTCAAAATAAGGGGGGAAAAGGAATATTTTTAGAGTGCATCTATAAGTGTTTATTGAACAGTTTTGTATGTTACGTATGTGTCATTATATTACAATGATGTCTGTTTAAACTATAGCCTGATACTGAAAAACAATCATTTTATTTGCTAACGTCTTCGATTTGTTAAGATTTCCCAGAGGATAATTATCAGTTGTGTATTTTTATTTCAATTTTTGCTTATTCAAAAAATCATATAATTGTTATTCTTTTCTTTTTGTTTGTCAGTAAATGGTGTCACTGGTTTGAAAATGTAGAAAAAAATATTGGCATTAGGATTTCATAACATTTTCATCGAGAAATATTGATATTCTCTAAGAAAATGTTCACGCTGTTTATACTTTCTATTGTTAAATCGTTTAATTTCTTTTTCTTGTTCATTGGTCAGTTTGAAACCCCTGGTTTCTATAAAATGATATTTTGATTGTTATCAACCGCATTGCGATTTTTGAAGACTTGTTACTCAAGACTCAAACAATGTTTATTTATTTATGAATATGCTGAGAATTGTAGCGGTTTTACTATTTTTCTGTTGCTCCTATTGCATAGGTGGATTACATTCGTTTTCGATTAAAAATAAAATACGAATAACATCATACGAAACATATCTCTCAACTGTAACAGTACCTTCCTCCGTTGCATGTGCCAGAGAGTGTACCAGAGATGATTGCTGTACAGCATGTTACAACAAAACAACAAACACATGTCATCTTTATCGTGACTGTTTTCCTGTAATTGAACAGTCTGACAGTGGTCTTCTTCTAAGAAAAAACGGTAAGTGAGCATATAAATTATTTAAAAAATTATTAGATGTGTTGAAAAAGCAAGAAACAAATTAAAACATTTGCAGCAACCTTTCTTTAACACGACCAATTTATATTTGCACATGTAACAAAATGAAGAACACGATGAATGACACCTTTGTAGCAGGATGTGATTGGGGGGGGGAGGCTATTAATTTTTTCTGGAAAAAAAATTGTTTCAGTTTTTGAAGAAAACAATTGTTTGTTTCACCCTCAGAAAAAATGTTTTCGACCTGTCGCCAAAAAATGATTGTTTTTCCCCAAATACCGAAAACAAAATTGTCTGGAAAAAAACTACATAGCTTCCCCTGTGATACAAATAGGACTGTTTCATACTATGATATTTCCCTCCATATTGTCACAGACGGACGACTTCACATTAAAATATATGATACAAATATATAATACAAAGGATGATTTTAACTGCCTAATTATCATTTTTTTCATTTTTCTGCAGTAACATATACCCTCAGCTCAGTCGTATGATATGTAAATATTTCAATTGATGCTTTTATGCTTGTGCATTTTCACACTTGCTACTCAATAAATTTTATAGATAACATCACGAATAGTTTGACCTAAACGATGTGTCTGTGTCTCAACTAACTAATGAAATTTTAAAAACGTCTTAGATTATGATATAACATATTTGTAGTTTGACTGAAAAGTTCCGAACGTGACTTATTCCTAAATATAATTGTGATATTGATAGTTACTTTAGATTGATGTGCTACGTGTCTCGGTATTTTGTAAATCCGACATTGGTATACACGTATTTATCATTAATGTTTTTGTGGTGGTGTTATGATGTCGTTTGAATAATCATTTATTGTCAAAATGATTATAAAATTGCCTTTCAATACCATCATATTGTAACACTCCAGAATATAACTGGTATACTGAATGTGAATTTGAATTGCTCCGTGGCGTTTCTCTGTGTTTTGTACATCCAACAGTCATGTATTTATCATGTTATGTTTATGTTATGATTTCGGTTATATAATCTGTTATGTCTTATGAAGTGTAGTCCAAATAATTATAAAATTGCTTTTTCATAGCACTATTGTCATGGAATGTTTTCAGACGAATATTGTAAAACAATTGTATATAGTTTGAGAGTGCATGTATTGTACGTTAGCGTTTTGGTATTATCATGTGATGTTTGTCTTTGTATGAATATAATCCTTGTTGTTCTGCGGTTTGCATGTTGTGTCGACTTTCTAATTATGCGTTGTGCGTTTTTCTGTTATGAATTATAAAATTCTCGTGTTTGTTTGCACTGTATTTCTGTCACGTAGCTTTTTACATATATTTTTAAACATTGTCATAAGGCGGAAGATTTGACATGCCATTAAACTAGGTCCAACCAACCATTTGTTCTTAAAGTGTCCTATACCAAGTCAGAAATATGGCAGTTGCTATAAGAAAAACAATTCGTTTCTATGTGTTTTGGCGTTCGTTTTTGTTTCACTTGGGCATGTTCCTGATGTTCCTTTTTTAATGTGTTTCCTTCGGGTTTAGTTTGTAACCTAGATTTGTTTTCAATCGATTTATGATTTGTTAACTCCGGTATACTAATCTTGCTTTTATTTAACAGTTTACTTTAAATTACACCTAGAAAACACACAATCATTGATAAATTGTGATCTTTAAAATTAATCGTATGTCCCTTCTTTTAAAAAGCACATCTTTATGTAAATCTCGTCACGCATGTAGTTGCTGAATTGACTTTCAATTATTTTGTTCGATAATCCCTTATAAAGGTAATCAATGAAAAAGTAAAATGACAAAAATTCTGAACTCCGAGGAAAATTCAAAACGGAAAGTCCCTACTCAAATGGCAAAATCAAAAGCTCAAAACCTCCAAACGTATGAATAACAAATGTCATGTTCTTGACTTGGTACAGGGATTTTCTTATTGGAACATATCAAAATGCACGAAATAAATATTTTCAATTTAATTGAAACAATTTTGAGATACATGAAATATCTGAGAAATTGTTATAAACATGCAAACAAGATAGAAATACATAGTGTTTTACAGTAAAACTTTGCGACATGTGTAGAGCCGAATTTTCCGTCCCTCCTTTGGCACCTGAATTCACTACTGGTTTTTGATGGGGTTCGTTTTGTTCAGGTATCTGTCATGCACTTTTTTAAAATTGTAAAAAGCGCAATATATATATAATTACTACAAGTACTATATTATTTTTTAACAGAACTAAAATGATTTACATCTTTCGTTGCAGTCTACTGTAAATTCAGAAATTATTGCGAGGTTAATATTATTGCGAAAAATGCAACAGAGTTGTAAACGCAATAATTTAAACTCGCATTTCGAAATATTTATATGAATTTAACAGGATTTTTTCTCAAATACGTAAAAATTAAAATTGCATTTAAGTCTTAAATGATAAAATCGCAATAATAAATGCACGCAATAATTTCTGAATTTACAGTATTATAACTTATAAATAATTCAGCATGACTGTTTTACATACATTATTTTACAGATGTAGAAACAATCAACATTGCAACAGAGCCAGACACATCAAATGGCAGCACAACACTGGAACAAATATCGACTTCCGGAATACCAACAACAAACGGCAATATAACCTATAAAGAATCCGACGACTTGACAACAGCAACGAAACCGACAGTTCATGACATAACAGATACATCAAGTGACAGCACAACACTGGAAAAAATATCGACTACCGGAATACCAACAACAAACGACAATATAACCTATAAAGAGTCCGACGACTTGACAACAGCAACGAAACCGACAGTTCATGACATAACAACTAATTTTGCAACACCAACCGACGAAAGATCCACTGTTACAACCATTGACAGTGCGACAGAAAATGAAACGACAGCCATGGTCATTGATTGTAGCGACATCTCTGGAGGCAGTCTTAGTGGTGTTTACGAAATAAACGTTGATAACATGACAGTTGAAGTCTATTGTGAAATGAGAGTCGATGGCCAATGGACGGTAAGACATATTCATCCTTATTTATCAACTAATCGAAATCAAAATCGTATGACATATGGTAAAAAGTATTAAATAAAAGCAACAGTAGTATACCGCTGTTCGAAACTCATAAATTGAATCGTTATTGGATTTTTTGTTATTAGTGTTTATTTTATTTTGATAATTATTATGATAATCAGTTTTATTATCTTTGTAATCATTATCAATGTGATGAACATTTTCCCATTAAAAGTTAAAGTAATGCCTGTTAAATTAAACCAGCAAAAATGGTTTGGACGCTATTCCATAAAAAAACGACTTACACGGAAACACCATCAGCACACACGACGCAACATAGAAAACTAAAGAATAAACAACACGAACCCCACCAAAAAACTAGGGGTGATCTCAGGTGCTCCGGAAGGGTAAGCAGATCCTGCTCCACATGCGGCACCCGTCGTGTTGCTTATGTGATGAGCAGGGGATTGCAATATATGTTCTTGTATCAGAATATCATTTGACATCTTTCATCACAACGTTAAGCATCGTCATAATCAACAAGATAAGACAAATTGTCAAATACTTCATTTTGAGGCATAATTTGTAAACATTTGTGTTTTTATTAGCATTTATTAATTAAAAGTGATATTTGAGTATTTTTTTATGAAAGGCTGCAACCTTCTAAAATCAGTAAATGATATGTGAAGGTGTGGGACCGCAGTCTTAATCAATGTCACTGCGTTGAAAAGGAAAGACACATAGTTTTCTTGTAAATGAATCATTATCAGGTTTACTTTGACTGACAAAGTCTATTCGTCAGATTAAAATCCCCACTTTGAACTCTTGTACAAATCAAGCAACCCACTTTGAACTCATGGTTTAAAAGCGGTCTAATTATAAGTACATGTAGCAACCCACGTTTAAGGAGTTGTCGTAGGAAAGGTCTTGAATGTGTTATGAAACAGTATACATGTACGTTATCTGCAGGCACTACATAGCAATGGAACGTTTACACTCAGAAAGTTATAACCATCTTTGTATCGTAAAGTGTTGTTCCCAATCGACCAACATTGTATATTTCAAGATGTAGGTCAAGATATCAGAATGTTTTAACTCTATATGTTGTTTCTTTTGGGTTACACTCAATGGCATAGGTGCCTTCGACATACTCACCAATCTCTGAATCATTAAGGGAAATGAAATAATCTTTATAGTGGAATATGAAACTCAAAGGAAAATGATATATTTGTTAATTTGTTTGAAGAAAATCTTGTAATGGAGTCTGCTTCATATGAATAAAGGAGCAAGTTGTCAAGAAGAAGAGCACAATTGATTACCGTGCGAATGTCTAATTTTCTTTTAAAACACTTATCATGGCCATTACAGCAGTACCTTTTACCACCGATGGTTAATGAGAGTTCATATGATTATTTTAATGTATACAATTTGGCATTTACAGCACAAAATCATTGTATTATAAAATCTTTAAAAAAATCAATCTTAATACAAATGATTATAAACTCAAGAGTGCAACAATGCACACTTATTTACCGCATTGCTACCAATAGTATAAATGTATCATAGTGCCTATGGTAAATAAACCAAATTCTCTCAACAGGTGATACAAAAACGACTAGATGGTACAACAAATTTCTACCGAAATTGGCAGGAATACAAAGATGGATTCGGGGATGTAAATTTGGAGTATTGGCTAGGTATTTATTTCAGTAGAACTTGTTGGCATTATCTACACGATTTTTGTTAAATTCCAGATAAGGAATGTGATAACAAGTGTTGTAGAATCTTTTGGTTCTTTGTTGTGAATGAATGAAAACACAACAAGGGCAGATTAAGCTAAAATATTTTTTTAAATATAAACCAACCGATTATAGATAAATGATTATCAGGTATGTTTAAGACAGATAAATCATTCCAAATTTTAATTGAATATTGAATATCAAATAAAAACGTATGTGACTATTATTAATGTTTCGTATTAAAGACTATACACAGACTCCCGATAAGAAAATTATTAGATAATTGAATCACTATAAAACTTAACAATTATGTATGTTATATTTGATTCCTGATTTATTAAAAAAATTTAAATACGTTTGATTACATTTTTTATATTCATGAAAGCCTTCCACATGTTACAATTATTTGAAGCTTTTATATTATGGGAATGACTTATAACCGTCAATTATCTAGTTTAAGACTAGCCAGTCAATGATAAACCGAATGAAACAAAATCCGATTTTTTTCTGATGATAAATAAGAACGATTGCCTTTTAATTCTATCAACCCTGTGGATGCAATGGAAATCAGAACGTAAACTTTAAATGGTATTCGAACTTGACATATTCAATGGTCCAATAATTATTTAGAAAAATACAGTACTTGATTACACTGGCAGCAATGGTACTCTATGCATTTTTCTTTTATATTTTATAGGAAACGAAAACTTGCATAAGATACTATCCACGAACAGTTATAAACTACGGATTGATTTGGAAGACTGGAACGGTAATACACGGTATGCAGAATATGATACGCTTGTTGTTGGGAGTGAGGAAGCAAAGTACATGATGAATATTTCTGGCTATAGTGGAGATGCTGGTAAATGCAAAAATATGATAACTATAGAATGGGTTAAACTTTTCTATTCTACTTTTTTATGATATTCAAAAGATGACAGTCGTAATCAAGTACGTCAATTTCAAATCGATCACATTGATTGTTATTTTATAAGTCACTGGTAAAACTCAATATTTGTATAAGATCCTTTATATTATTTTTTTTAAATGCATTGTCATGTGACTTCTTAAGGTTGAACTTGATAAATACAGCTGTTTCTGAAACCACGCCTTTTTTTGGGGGGTGGGGGGTGGGGACGGGGGGTATATAATGTTCATTATAGAGACATTACTTGGGACTGTTAACGGCATAAAGGTATACAATTGCGGTTAAAATGAATTCTGAAGTAGGCACAAAGTAAAATTAAAAGATGTATGAGTAGTGCACAATTTTAGTATACGTTTAAAAGTCTAACGGGTTCATAGCATATAAATGTTAAAAATATTTTGCTGAGCCTATGTTTTGACTTTTGAACAAAATAGTAGTGCATATATCGACTTTCTATTCTAGGATATAATTTTTCACGAAACTTCATAGTAAAAGTTTTAGCCCCAAACGGAGTTTCTATGGGAAATTGCATTGTCTATATTCACAGAAATGCAACCTTAAGTATTGTTTGGTACCTGTTGATGTTGGTTGCAATTACTTTTGATGAAATGTAAGATATTACGTTATGATTCGCATAACTCCATCAGAAAATCTTTATTCCAATTGGACGAATTGATAAACACAGAAAAGCGTGAAGGGCTATATAAAAAAAACTACTAAAAACGCATTTAGCAGAAAAATTTCCAGGTTCAACTTTGCCAGATTGATTTTTTTTCTCAGTATCACATAGTATCTTTATTATCATTTCGGTTTTGTTCTGCTTAGGCAAGGAAACTACCAATATGTACGTCAAACGCTTATGTGATAATAACGAAAGAGTGTTTGTACTTTATAAAAAAAAAATTTAGATAATTTACTTTAAATTTATATCGATACATCTTAAATCTTGAAAAAAAATCATGTTTGTGTACCATCGTCATTTTCACGCGATATCATGAATTGACTAGATAGGTGTGTCTTTGCATATGTGAATGGTAATATCATTATATAATTCATAGTAAAATGGGTAATATATTTATAGATTGACTCGTTAGCAGGTGTAAATAACATTTTCCTCTTACTTATGACTACTTGACCTCCTTTGGAAATGCAAATGTATGTGAAAATAGGATACATCAAGCAATTATACACACTCCAATAACATGAATAAACAACAATGGAATTATTCTAATTTTTTTACCATGAAACGGCCCTTAGTCTGGGAAATTCAGCAATTCTTTTAACATCATAAATAATTTTATTAGACTTTTACCTTAATGAAATTATGTTTTTCTTTTCTATGTCATGCTTTAAGTTTATTTCTCCTATGATGTTATTTTGAAAGGCAATAAACATGATAAACTTCATATAAACGTATTGGACAGTCATCCTAGAATGTAGCTTAAATAGTAAATCGTCATCAAGCAAAGAAAGACAAGCAAATTATTATAATGTATTTAAACTATGTAGATTGATATCTTTTGCTGATATAATTGTGTTTTTAGGTGATAGCTTGATAGATCCAACTAGGGGGTCAAATCATCAAGCAAATGGAATGGAGTTTTCTACATTAGACAGTGACAATGACCCACATTATGCCCTAAATCTTGCTAACTATAAACATGCAGGCTGGTGGTTTAATTGGAATACCGACGGCAACCTTAATGGAAAGTTTTACGGAACTGAACAGTCACAACACGATGCAATTTATTGGCAATCCTGGCATGCAACAGAGGTTTCTCTAAAGAGCGTATCAATGAAAATAAAGCCAAACTGATAGAATGAACAACATCATAACTTGGAAAGAAATAATTTGCTATTGATGAATAGTGACCCATTCACAAATGTTTATCTAAATTCAATTAGCAAACAAAATTAACCTACAATGTATTGAAGGGACATAAAACAATATTTCTAAACAACCTGTAGTGGTTTTTTTTAACTTATTTTTGTTATTAGAGTGGTCATCCTGCATTAAACTCCCTTTGGAATAAATCTGTCAATCGTCTATCAATTTATTCAACAAATTATTTTTTTAAAATTCGTTATATTTATTTGATATTTTTCATTATTTAATTTAGCATAATAAACTCAATGTAAACATGAGACATGTGTCACGTCATGCTTAAACTTGTACCGATGAATTGCTATATGTGCTATTAAAGAAACACCGGATATAAGATTTGATCGGTGGGGCTACTATTAGTCAACATATGTTCTCTGTCATTTTCGGAAAACGCCTATACTCAAGTCAGGAGTATTGAAGCTCTTTTCTCACTGTTTTGGTTTGATGTTTATTCTATAAATTTTAATCACAAACTTAGGATGTATTTTCTTGAAAAGAACGAAAAATAATTGTCATATAGGAACAATACCATCATCTTAGTTGTACTTTTAAAATCAATAACATACAATTTGTGAATTTAAGTTCATTTACACGTTCTGAAGAAGTCATTGATTTAACAAAAACAAATAAACATGGGAAATAATAAAGAAAAAAATCACTTCTGCTTTAAAAGTGTCAATTACTTTTACAGGCAGTGGGTCGATTTCACCTCTTGTGGACTTATAGTATTATCATTTCAGTAGTCAAAGATTTTGAATTGACATGATCAACACAATATTTTCTTTTAAAATTGTACATTGTATATTGATGAATATTGAAATTATAAAAAATCACAATTTTCCTCATCTAGTTCTTCCTAATATTTATGGCGCACCTAATATTTCTGGTTTTAAGCGTTAAACAGTCTAACATGTCTAAATAAAAGCAATTCTGGAGCACGAAAATGTATACAGCATTTCGTTCATTTTGAACGTTAAAATTATTTGTCAATTATAAAAAATACGTTTTTTTTTATCTACATCTTTTATATAATGATGAAACAAAGACAATGCTTCAAAAATACAAAAAGAATCAAAGATGTTAAAAACCGATACAGTTGAAGAACGATGTGACCAAAAAGGACCTGAGATAATAGCAAAATTCATTAGAATAACTTTACATCAGGAGTTTAAACCTTTGAATAGTATCTCAATGGTATCTTAATAGATCAATGGACAATTAAAGAATTGTTTGTTGTAAATCATGCTAGGAAAAGGTATAAAGTTCAATTCCTAGACCTAATGATTGTAAGAAAATAATGTCCACTTCCTCTTGTAGCTAACTACAAAACAAACATCTTAAAAGAGGAACGAACGTTACCAGAGGGACAGTTAAACTCATAAATCGAAAATAAACTGACAACGACATGGCTAAAAATGAATAATTTTGGGGCCCTTTATAGCTTGTTGTTCGGTGTAAGCTAAGGCTCCGTGTTGAAGGCCGTACTTTAACCTATAATGGTTTACTTTTTAAATTGTTATTTGTATGGAGAGTTGTCTCATTGGCACTCACACCACATCTTCCTATATCTAAGACAAACAAACAAACAGAAGAACACATGACACCACAATTAAAAAAACTCAAGAATAAGTAACACGAACCCTATAAAAACTGGGGCGGTCTCAGGTGCTCCGCAATGGTAAGCAGATCCAGCTCCACATGTGGAACTCTTCGTGCTGCTCATGTTTTAACAAATCCGGTAAATAGTCTTATTCGATCAATCAAATTCAAGAAAAGGGAGGGATATTGTAGTTACGACGTAAGTAACATATCTGATATCATCTGTGAAACGGTTATTCCATAACGGTCAACCAAATCGGGATGGTGTCCGTAAAATTTATGAAGATATGATTTCAACTTAACCATTTGAAACTCTTGGTTTAAAAGCTTCTTCAACTACAATTTGTTTCCGTTCGAATAATTTAGGGGTAGCATGGAATAATCAAATATGAAAAAGTGTACAACCACGTTGTTATTTCAGTTTGTTCCGTAAGATTTTTATTTTGCAGTGTTAAAGATATAAAAACAAACATTACATAAGGGGTTATTTCTGTTGGTTTTTCATAATCTCTCATACAATTCGTTGTATTTGGTATGGACTTTTTTTCTCTTCACCAACCTTATGTTCAGCAATTGTCAACCTATCGCTTATGAAATATAAAAAAGGTATCACTAGAAATGATTAGTCGGAAAAACCTTGTTTAGGATGGATATCATCGAAAAAAGATGGGTAAACATTGCCAAAAGCACAAACAAATGACGTAAATGCACGCAATTTTAAGTCACCATACGACTTTCAGCAATGAGCAAAACCCATACTGTATATTAACATGTAGCTATAACAGTACTCGATATGACAAAATGTAGAATAATTTCAAGGAAAAACTCAACTGACTGATTTATGTAGAAAGCAACCAACAAATATGAACATTACATAGAACAACTATTAAAAAACAGGCTCCTGTCATGAGAGAAAAACATTTTGAATGCGGTTTGTTGACTCGTCTTTGTGACCACTCTTATTATATATGTTCTTACAACGTTTGGATGGTGTACACTTCCCAAAAAAACGTGTATAGTGTAATAGTGTATAGTATATGGTATAATGGCAGACAGTGTATGGTGCTATGGTGTAAGGGAAATTATGTAATAGTGTAACGTATGATCGATAATTGTGTGAATGGATGGTGTCCGACATTTAAAACTATGCAAAATTAATGATTTTTTTTATTTCATACGTTCATTTACAAAATTGTGATCAAAATTCGTTTTAAAAAAGAAATCGAAGTCACACGCATTCTTTGAAATTAAATTACATTATGGTGTATTGTGTATGGCGTATGGTGCAAAGGTGTAACCGATATGGTGATAGCACAGGGTGTATGGTGTAATGGTATATGATGAATATAGTAATTGTGTATGGTGTTAGTTGGAAGTTTACACCATTCAAGGACTGGTACTAGTTAAATTGTGTAACATTACAGCAAAAAATCAGTTGAGTGTCAAGAACAATTAGGCATTACTTTGTGTTAGATTACAGCCTACAATAAACAAATATGATGAAGTAAAGTGGAAGTTAGATTGAAATCTGATTTAAAGCTTAAGTTTAAAGCAATATTCCAAGTGATTGAAACTAAAATAATGGTCAATCGATAGATGTGAACTTAAGATAAGGTCAAGGTCATTATGTCGTATGTAAATTCATCCTAGTCCTCTTGACCTTATATCATCGATTATTCCAAAAAAACATATTATGTAATCTGTTTTCTAAAGATTTATAAAATGTATTTTATATGATCAAAATTCAAGATTGATTATATTTATCATAACTATTGAAGTATGGAATGTCCGTTTAGTAATTTTAACTGCATATAAATTGTGATATAAATTAGTGCAGACTTGACTTTTTCCTAGAACTTTGTTTTCATGAATTTAAAACGATAACTTAGGAAATGTCTTTCAGCTGAATGGTTATCTAACTTTGATATTTTTCTGATATCACGCGCAAGACGAAAGCAATTTTCAGCGCGTTTTCACAAGTATTTATTGGTTTTCTAATAGTTTTGAAGTGACTTATATCCAAAATTACCATTTTATACTTTCGAATATCAAGTATATGATAAAACGCTAATAATCTATTAACTACCAAATATTTTTTTTTTATAGCAGATTTAATCGGTTACCAATAAACATTATGTTACGCCTACTACACGAATGACACCGGTTGCTATTCTTTCTTAGTTGTGTTTTTGTTTTCTTTTTATTTCTACGATATGCGATGATATATGAAGACTGGTTTTAAAAATGTTAACATACAGTTGCTTGTCACACACAGAACACAATATACAATATTGAAAAACAAGAAGAAGAAAAAAGGCAAATAAAAAGAGGAGAAATATACAAAAGTGATATTCAAATTCAGAAGTCGAATCCTAACAGACAATTCCATGGCATCAATAAACAAAAAACAGAACATCCCAGACTGGGTTGATCTGAGTTGTTCCTGTTAAAAATACAAACATAAAACCAATACAGCAAGTCATGAGAAAGTCATTAAATACAACCTCCGCTGTTATAGCATACTATTTTTGATTGTTTTTCTTTTCTTTTTGCAGTATATCCAAGCATAAAACTAATCATTTTTTTCAACGATTATGTTTATATAGAATACAAGTATTTACTTCTATGTTTGTCCTGTATTTCATGCTGAAAAGTTGAGAATGAGGATACAAAATTAAAGTAAATCACATAGATGTTATAGAAAAATGACTTTTTGGTTATAAGATTGATTTAATGGTATCACATGTCATACATGTCATAGATCACTTCGAAAACAATGTAATCTATCCATTAACTACTCCATTCAGCACTGCCTGAACAATAATCACCATTTCACAGTTATAAATTATTCAGTGTATAGCCTTGTACATGATATTTGTAGCAAACGTATGGCGCACAAGTATTAACAAAATTCTGCTTTAAACAAAAAAAACAAGATGTGGCATTATTTCAAATCAGGCAACTATCCAGCAGAGACCTATGAAAAAAGAAACTGCTGTAAAGAAATAAACAATAAGTTAACTTTTAAACTACAAAATATGATTTAATCATTATAAGTATATGCATAATTTACCAATAATTTATAACTACTAAATATCAAGTTAACATAATATCTGGAAATCATCTAAGCATACACAGTATTTCAATTAATGTTTTGCCATAAAAGCTGTTATAAGTTTGGTGAATGCAGGTGATTCTCCTTGCAGTGTTATCAATACTTAGTACTCATGCAAGAAATATTACTCTTCGACTGTACTCTACAACTGTTTATGTTTTTATACATCCTTGGCTATCAAATATTCGGTTGTAAAACCTCAAAAGCTCCTCAGACGCATGAATTTAATTACGTGTTGTTTTCATTCTAAAGTACATGTTGTAAAAGTACGTACGTTCGTAATAAGTATAATTATTTATTTCAAAAGAAGGGGGGAAAAGGAATGTTTTTAGAGTGCATCTATAAGAGTGTATTGAACAGTTTTGTATGCTACGTATGTGTCATTATATTTCAATGATATATGTTTAAACTATAGCCTGATATTGACACAATCAGTGTTTTTTTAAAGTTTTCGATTTGTTAAGATTTCCCAGACGATAATTATAAGTTGTGTAATTTAATTTCAATGTGTTTTATTCAAAACATCATATAATTGTTATTCTTTTAATTTTGTTTGTCTTTAAATGATGTCACTGGTTTGAAATTTAGAAAAAATATAGGCATTAGAATTTCATAACATTTTAATCAATAAATATTAATTTTCTGTATGGAATTTTCTTTATGGAATTTTCTTTATGGAATTTTCTTTTTGTATGAACTTTCTAAGATTTAATAGTTCTGTTTTTCTTTTCTATTTCATTGGACAGTTGGTAACACCTGGTTTCTATAAAATGAAATTTTGATTGTTATACACCGCATTACGGTTTTTGAAGACTTGTTACTAAAGACTCAAACAATATCTAGTCATGTATATTCATAGTATAGTGGTAGTGGTATTATCATTTTGCTGCTATTGCAAAGGTGAATTGCAATCGTTTTCGCTCAAATATAAAACACAATTCATATCGAACGAAACATATATCAATCATTCTATGTTTTTTAAAGGCTTTTTATAAAAGAAAGCAGGAATCAAAATAAAAAAATTCACAGCAACCTTTTTGTTACATATTAATAACTAATTTGCTATAAGTAACAATGTCTTTAAACTGAACTAAGATCATTTGGCTAATACTACTATATATAATATATAAATAATTGATAAAAAGAAAAACAAATCAACAACAGCAAGGATTGTTAGTCTCTGAGAGTATAATCAGCTCCCTAGAAATGTGCTATAGTACGGACATCATTTATTACTTTCATTTCATAAAAAAAATATGTTGACCAAATTATATTTGCACATGTTCCATTAATAGCACGACTGATGAAAACCTTTGAAGCAGGAACTGTTTATACTACTAAGATCCCCGCTTACACAAAACAAAATGTTCCAATATAGCTATGAGGAGGAAAGATTAAAAATGACACTTCGTAAATTCCTTGGATACCATATTGAATTGTTTGATCTTGTACAGATCTTGTACCGAACGTGACCTATTCCCGATTATGACTGTTATACTGACACTTTTTTTACTTTGCTGTACGACGTGTCTCGGTATGTTGTACATCCAACATTCATGTACTGGTATTTATTTTTAATGTTTTTGTTGTGGTGTTATAATGTCGGTTGAATAATATGTTATGTCGTATTACTTGTTGTCCAAAATATTATAAATTGCCTTTCATTACCAACATTGTCATAAACCAGAATATATCGGTTATACTGTATGTGAAATTTTATTGCAGTGTGGCGTGTCTCAGTGTTTTGTACATCCAACATTCATGGATTTATTCTTGTTATTATGTTTTTGTCATGGTTTCGGTTGGATTATCTGTTATGTCTTATCGTTTGTAGTCCAAATAATTCAAAAACTAACTTCCCATACCATCATTGTCATTGATATTCTTTGGACGAATATTGTAAAGCAATTCTATTGATTTCGAGATTGCATATAAGTTACGTTAGTGCGTCACTGTTTTTGATATCCTGTGATGTTTGTCGTTGTTGGAATATGTTCGATTGGCATGTGGTGTCGACTATTATATTATTGGTAGTGAATTTCTCTTGCGGTGTGTTTGTGCTGTATTTCTGTCAGATATGTGTTATCGATATGTTTTAACATTGTCATACAATGGAAGGTTTGTCATGCCATTTAACCAGCTGTAGCCAACCATTGTGTCTTAAAGTATCCTGTAACAAGCAGAAATATGTTATCAAATATTTCGCTTCTATGTGAGTTGGCGTTTGTTTTAGTTTCCCTTGGGTGTTTCTGTTGTTCGTTTTCTAATGTGTTTCTCTCGGTTTTGGTTTGTAACCTGGATTTTTTTTCAATCGATTTATGACTTTTGAACACTAGTATACTAATGTTTCCTTTATTGATCATTAAACTTTAAACTGCAACAGGCAAAAACGATCATTGATAAATTTTGCTCTTAAAAATTAATCTTATGTCCCTTTTTAAAGCACACAATTTTTTACAGCTCATCAAGCATGCAAATGCATGACCTGCTTTGGTTTTCAGTTAATTTGTTTGGCCGTCCCTAATAAAGGTAATCTAGGAATACGATTCGAACAGATCAAATACTTTTAAAATATCATTTTTAAATTAAACGAAACAATCCTTAGATAAGTAGTTGATTCTTCCGAACATGCAACCAAGATAGAAATAAAATTATTTTGTACATGATGTTGCATGTTTGCATGTAGAGCAGAATGTTTCTCCCCTTTTGAAATCACCTCAGATATTGGCGGGGTTGGCTTTTTAAGTTATCTATCTTGTACTTTTAATAATTGTAAAAGTTGCAATATATTAAAAAATACTTCAAAAAATATGTTTAAAGTTGAACAGAATTAAAAGTAGTAATGTGCGTCATTGCAGTTTGTCATAACTTATAAATAATTCTGCAGGAATGTTGTGCATACATTATTTTACAGATGTAGAAACAAGCAACGTCGCAACATACCCAGATACATCAAGTGGCAGCATAACACTAAAACAAATACCAACTACCGAACCAACAACAACAAACGACAAAACAACATATAAAGAATCCGATGACTTATCAACAACAACGACGGCACCGACATTACGTGACATCACAATCAACATTGCAACAGACCCAGATACATCAAGTGACAGCACAACACTGGAACAAATATCGACTACCGGAATACCAACAACAAACGGCAATATAACCCATAAAGAATCCGACGACTTGACAACAGCAACGAAACTTACAGTTCATGACATAACAACTAATTTTGCAACAACAACTGACGAAAGATCCACTGTTACACCCATTGACAGTGCGACAGAAAATGAAACGACAGCCATGATCATTGATTGTAGCGACATCTCTGGAGGCAGTCTTAGTGGTGTTTACGAAATAAACGTTGATAACATGACAGTTGAAGTCTATTGTGAAATGAGAGTCGATGACCAATGGACGGTAAGACATATTCATCCTTATTTATCAACTAATCAAAATCAAAATCGTATGACATATGGTAAAAAGTATTAAATAAAAGCAACAGTAGTATACCGCTGTTCGAAACTCATAAATTGAATCGTTATTGGATTTTTTGTTATTAGTGTTAATTTTATTTTGATAATTATTATGATAATCAGTTTTATTATCTTTGTAATCATTATCAATGTATAATGCCTGTTAAATTAAACCAGCAAAAATGGTTTGCACGACTATTTCATCAAAACGACTTACACGGAAACACCATCTTTTGCGTTTTGTTATTTGATTTTGCCATGTGATTATGGACTTTCCGAATTGATTTTCCTCTGAGTTCAGTATTTTTGTGATTGTACTTTTTTCTACATCCTATTTAAAAGAAGTAATAAGTTAGAATAAAACTCATCAAAATATTTTCAACTAGAACAGATAGTTTGGTTCTATTTGGACTTTAATACGATTTCACCAGTTTTTATTAAAAAAAAAGAAGATGTGGTATGATTGCCAATGAGACCACTGTCCACAAGGAACCAAAATGACACAGACATTAACAACTATAGGTCACCACACGGCCTTCAACAATGAGCAAAGCCCATACCTCAGAGTCAGCTATAAAAGGCCCCGATATGACAATGTAAAACAATTCAAACGAGAAAACTAACGGTCTTATTTATATAAAAGAATGAACGGAAAACAAATATATCACACATACACAAACGACAACCACTGAATTACAGGCTCCTGACTTGGGACAGGCACATTTGATAAATAATGTGGCGGGGTTAAACATGTTAGCGGGATCCAAACCCTCCCCTAACCTGGGACAGTGGTATAACAGTATAACACAAGAACGAACTATATTTGTTTGCTCACTAGTTTTGTCTTCAAAATTTAAACAACGATAACTAGTATAAGTTGTCAAAGTTTACATTGATGTTATTCCAATGAACTTGACAATTTATTTCTAGTGTAATGTAAACAATATGCAAATTAAGATCCATATGTAATCTTGCAAACTAGAGAGACTGTATTAAAATGCGTTTTGATCTAAAGGAACATTGATGGTATTTATAGTAGAGTATTTTTGAAGTCATAGTTTATTGATATAACATACACGTATCAATCTCAATTTAACAGATATACAGACAAAGGTTTTATACGGGATATCTTTGCATTCAATCATGCAAATACCATTTGTTATATTTTTTTTTAAATGCTAAAAAGACGAAATTTTAAAACGATGAAAAAGACGATTATAACATTTAATATAATATATAATAATATAATCATTTATAATGCATAAGAAAATCAAAAGTCAAAGTCAAAGTCAAACACATTTGATTAACTATTCATCAAAACAAAATGATATTATAGCATAACCAGAGCGTATTTGGCTGCACCAGGTGCGCATTTTGACAATTCACATGATTCTTTCTAACATAAGCAACACGACGGGTGCCACATGTAGAGCAGGATCTGCTTACCCTTCCGGAGCACATGAGATCACCCCTTGTTTTTGGTGGGGGTCATGTTGCCTTTGTACTTGCATGGTTTTATGAGAATAAACTATCTAACTCTAGCTTATTCTTTAGTTTTGTACGTTGTGTCACGTGTTCTATTGTTTGTCTGTTTGTCTTTTTTCAGTTTTAGCCAGGCGTTGTCAGTTTATTTTCGATTTATGAGTTTGACTGTCCCTCTGGTATCTTTCGTCCCTCTCTTCCTTGACAAATTATGTCTACAGTGATGCTCTTCACATTAAAAAATCAAAAGTCCGAGACCTAATACTTACTTTAAAGGGCTGTTCAAACTAAATTGAACCAAATTGAACCAATATTTTAGAGATAATAGTTAATTTTACCCTTCATACTTTTTTAGTTAAAAATAAATCAATATCTGTATTTTTGTTATTACCGAAGTACTTGATAGAGATAAACTACTACGAAAAAGGACTAAAGTCATTTTGCAGTGGTATCAATCATTTGATAGGTAACAACTATAGTGTTATGTTGATAAAATATATAAGAAATTACACTATTTTCACATGTCAATGTCAATAAATATCTTATTATTTGTTATGAAAAACGAAATATATTTAATGCAACTAAATTTTTGGTATTTATTTTGTTGCAAGATTTCAAATTGAAGACTTTATACATGTACCATGGAGAAAGACGTTTTATATCAAAACAAATTTGACTTACCTTTTAAACAATTGTTCTTAAAAGAAAAACAAGTCCAAATAAGCTCATTCTTATGAAACCAGTTTTTGTCACTCATACGTTTTTTGTGTTTTGGATTTTTAAAAGAGGGACGAAAGATACCAAAGGGACAGTCAAACTCATAAATCTAAAACAAACTGACAACGCCATGGCTAAAAATGAAAAAAGACAAACAAACAACAGCACACACGACGCAACATAGAAAACTACAGAATAAACAACACGAACCCCACCAAAAAACTAGGGGTGATCTCAGGTGCTCCGGAAGGGTAAGCAGATCCTGCTCCACATGCGGCACCCGTCGTGTTGCTTATGTGATGAGCAGGGGAATGCAATATATATTCTTGTATCAGAATATCATTTGACATCTTTCATCACAACGTTAAGCATCGTTATAATAAACAAGATAAGACAAATTGTCAAATACTTCATTTTGAGGCATAATTTGTAAACATTTGTGTTTTTATTAGCATTTATTAATTAAAAGTGATATTTGAGTATTTTTTTATGAAAGGCTGCAACCTTCTTAAATCAGTAAATGATATGTGAAGGTGTGGGACCGCAGTCTTAATCAACGTCACTGCGTTGAAAAGGAAAGACACATAGTTTTCTTCTAAATGAATCATTATCAGGTTTACTTTGACTGACAAAGTCTATTCGTCAGATTAAAATCCCCACTTTGAACTCTTGTACAAATCAAGCAACCCACTTTGAACTCATGGTTTAAAAGCGGTCTTATTATAAGTACATGTAGCATCCCACGTTTAAGGAGTTATTGTAGGAAAGGTCTTGAATGTGGTATGAAACAGTAGACATGTACTTTATCTGCAGGCACTACATAGCAATGGAACGTTTACATTCAGAAAGTTATAACCATCTTTGTATCGTAAAGTGTTGTTCTCAATCGACCAACATTGTAAATTTCAAGATGTAGGTCAAGATATCAGAATGACTTAACTGTATATGTTGTTTCTTTAGGGTTACACTCGATGGCATAGGTGCCTTCGACATACTCCCCAATCTCTGAATCATTAAGGGAAATGAAATAATCTTTATAGTGGAATATGAAACTTAAAGGAAAATGATATATTTGTTAATTTGTCTGAAGAAAATCTTGTTATGGAGTCTGCTTCATATGAATAAAGTAGCAAGTTGTCAAGAAGAGGAGCACAATTGATTACCGTGCGAATGTCTAATTTTTTTTTTTGAAACACTCATCATGGCCATTACAGCAGTACCCTTTACCGCCGATGGTTAATGAGAGTTCATATGATTATTTTAAAGTATACAATTTGGCGTTTACAGCACAAAATCATTGTAAAATAAAATCTTTGAAAAATCAATCTTAATACAAATGATTATAAACTAAAAGGTGCAAAATTACACACTTATTTACCGCATGTCTACCAATAGTATAAATGTATTATAGTGCCTATGGTAAATAAACCAAAATCTTTCAACAGGTTATACAAAAACGACTTGATGGTACAACAGATTTCTATCGGAATTGGCAGGAATACAAAGATGGATTCGGGGATGTAAATTTGGAATATTGGCTAGGTATTTTTTTTAGTAGAACTTGTTGGCATTATCTACACATTTTTTGTTAAATTCCAGATAAGGAATGTGATCACAAGAGTTGTAGAATCTTTTGGTTCTTTGTTGTGAATGAATGATAACGCAACAAGGGCAGATTAAGCTAAAATATTTTTGAAATATAAACCAACCGATTATAAATAAATGAGTATCAGGTATGTTTAGACAGATACATCATTCCAAATTTTAATTGAATATTAAATAAAAACGTATGTGACTATTATTAATGTTTCTTATTAAAAACTATACACAGACTCTCGATAAGGAAATTATTAGATAATTGAATCACTAGAAAACTTAACAATTATGTATGTTATATTTGATTCCGGATTTATTAAATTAATTTAAATACGTTTGATTACATTCTTTATATTCATGAAAGCCTTCCACATGTTACAATTATTTGAAGCTTTTATATTATGGGAATAACTTATAACCGTCAATTATCTAGTTTAAGACTAGCCAGTCAATAATAAACCGAATGTAACAAAGTCCGATGTTTTTCTGATGATAAAAAAGAACGCTTGCCTTTTAATTCTATCAACCATGTGGATGCAATGGAAATCAGAACGTAAGCTTTAAATGGTTTTCGAGCATGACATATTCAATGGTCCAATAGTTATTTAGAAAAGTACAGTACTTGATTACACTGGCAGCAATGGTACTATATGCATTTTTCTTTTATATTTTATAGGAAACGAAAACTTGCATAAGATACTATCCACGAAAAGTTATAAACTACGGATTGATTTGGAAGACTGGAACGGTAATAAACGGTATGCAGAATATGATACGTTTGTTGTTGGAAGTGAAAACACAAACTACATGCTGACTATTTCTGGCTTTAGTGGAGATGCTGGTAAATGCAAAAAATATAATAATTTATAGAATGGGTTTTCTATTCTACGTTTTTTATGATATTCAAAAGATGTCGTTTTCAAGTACGTCAATTTCAAATTGATCATATTGATTGTTATTTTATAAGTCACCGGTAAAACTCAATATTTGTATAAGATCCTTTAAACATTTAAAAAAGAATTCTAAATTTGTTTTAGACATCTTGTATGGACTAATCAGCCTTTTCGCTCAGAGTTTTTAGTTTCTAGTCATTATCAGTAAAATAATGGAATAAAACATGTTGATAGTTGAATGATTTTGCCTGCTTGACGTCCAGTGTAAGCATGTTTAACAAAGAGGGATAATCAGAATGTAAGCTGCTATTATAATTAACATATTCATTAATATTTCCGATTGGAAGTCTTTTATTTCAAAAAAAATATTCCTTATAACTTTTTTTTTAAATGCATTGTCTTATTAAGGTTGCACTTTGTAAATACAGCTGTTTCTGAAACCAAGCCTCTTTTTTTTTTGGGGGGGGGGGGGGGGATTTCAAATACATTTGATTTGTTGACATACTGGTTCCCAGATATTATCTCTATGTTTCATCTCATAGAGACATTACTTGGGACTGTTGAAGGCATAAAGGCATACAATTGCGGTAAAAATGAATTCTGAAGTAGGCACAAAGTAAAAGTAAAAGATGTATGAGTAGTGCACAATTTTAGTATACGTTTAAAACTCTAACAGGTTCATAGCATACAAATGTTTAAAATATTTTGCCGAGCCTATGTTTTATAAAAAAGAAGATGTGGTATGATTGCAAATGAGACAACTATCCACAAAAGACCAAAATGACACAGACATTAACAACTATAGGTCACCGTACGGTCTTTAACAATGAGCAAAGCCCATACCGCATAGCCAGCTTTTAAAGCCCCCGATAAGACAATGTAAAACAATTCAAACGAGAAAACTAACGGCCTTACTTATGTAAAAAAATGACCTTTGAACAAAATAGTAGTGCATATATCGACTTTCTATTCTAAGATATAATTTTTCACGAAACTTCATAGTAAAAGTGTCAAAGTTTTAGCCCCAAACGGAGTTCCTATGGGAAATTGCATTTTCTATATTCACAGAAATGCAATCTTAAGAATTGTCTGGTACCTGTTTATGTTGGCTGCCATTACTTTTGATGAAATATAAAGACATATCTTTATGATTCGCATAACTTCATCAGAAAATCTGTATTCCAATTGGACGAATTGATAATCACAGAAAAGCGTGAAGGGATATATCCAAAAAAAAAACCTACCAAAAACACATTTAGCAAAAATTCATTCAAGTTCAACTTTGCCAAATAAGTACGGCCTATGAAAACAAAGCCTTGAAAAAATATTTCTATTTTGCAGGTGATAGCATCATAAATCCACCATCTGGTTCCATGTATATGATGAATGGGATGGAATTCACAACGTTCGATAGGGACAATGATAAACACGTTCATACCAATATAGCTTCTATTGGTAAACATTCTGGATGGTGGTTTAACTGGAGCACTGATGCCAACCTAAATGGTATTTACTACATAAATGGACAGACAGCTTCTGATGGAGTATTTTGGAATTCTTGGCATTCTTCTCAGTATTCTCTAAAGAGAGTATCAATGAAAATAAAGCCATATTAAAACATGTAAATTTTCGATAACAAGATTGTGATTGATTAAGAAAAAAAGGTATTTCAACCAAACAAGATAATAAAATGTAACCATTTTCCTTAAAGAATATACTGTGCATTCCATATCTTAATTGTCATATGTCGTTGTATTTTTTCCCAACATGTCCCGTCTCGAAATATATTCAAAGCTTAGCATTATATACAGCATAGTAAGGTAGCCTCTTTAATGTTTATGTTGTTACGTTGATGTATCTAAGTCATATTCGTGTACACCACCAATTCTCTAATTAATATTAGAAAAAAATCTGTGCGACTTTTTCCATTCGAAACAGTGTTTATATAACATGTATATTACTAAAAAAAAAGAAACTAAGAACTTCTTTTTCATATAAAATAATTTTAAAACTCTCTGTTTCCAAATTTTGGTGGTTGTGGGATAATGTAAAGTTGGAAAAATAAAAACTAATAAACATTTCAAAGAAAATAAATTGTCGTTACTTTTCGGTTTGATAACATACAGGAGGTGTGTATGTGATCTTAATGTGTGCGTCAATCTTTTATAACAAAGCAGTTATATAATTTCTGAAGTGAAATGCACATTTCCTTACCTTTAAAAACTATATGAATATCGTTCTAATATACCTGATCGAAAAACACTTGTTCGGATGTTCAAATCATCAAAAAACAAAACAAAAATCTGAAAACAAGTTATTTTTTTCCAACTTTGTGGAAATTGTGTCAGTTTTAACGAAACGGTGTGATCTGGAATATCTTGTGTCCTCTAAATAAACACCTTATTATACATCTTTTGAGAAGCATGCGTCAAGTTTCCAATACTGGACAATCAGACTCAATTTGTAATATCTTTATCATATATCCTGTCTTAGGGCTTCAAACTTCTTGAATTTTGTGCAACTTTGCAGATAAAAATATGTCAAAATAGAAATGATAGCCTCATTGTGAGATTTTGTGATTAATAAAAACATCTCTTGATCTTGATATCTATATCACTAATGGAAAGCTGAATACTAAAATTTATGATAAAAGGGATGATTTTTCATTTCCTATCGTTAATTATCCGTTTTTAGATGGTGACGTTCCCTTGTCACCATCTTACGGTGTTTATATATCTCAACTTGTACGATTCGCTCGTGTATGTAACAATGTTTTAGATTTTAACGAGAGAAATTTATGTATTACTGAAAAATTATTACACCAGGGTTTTCGATATCACAAACTAGTCAAAACATTTACTAAATTTTATCATCGGTATAAAGACATCATTCGTAAATATAGCTCTACATGCAGACTTCTAATACGTTCAGGTATTTCACATCCAATTTTTTATGGAAATATTCTTTATAAAGCACAAAGGTGTCAGTATTCACCTCAGAAACTTACAAAACCTTTGAATAGACTTATTAAGAAGGGATATAATTACGATACTGTTGTCAAGTCATTAAAGATTGCATATTTTGGCGTTAATATTGAGTCACTGATAAGGTCTTTGCATCGGAACTAAACACATTTATTCTAAAAACAGTTGTTGGCATGACACGGGTTATGTTCTTCTCATATATGTTATGATGGTATGATACTAAACCCCTAACGGGAAGGATTGTGCCTGATGTTCATATGATGAAATCATAATCTTTCAGTCAGTTTAATTGAAGTCTGGAGCTGGCATGTCAGTTAACTGCTAGTAGTCTGTTGTTATTTATGTATTATTGTCATTTTGTTTATTTTCTTTGGTTACATCTTCTGACATCAGACTCGGAATTCTCTTGAACTGAATTTTAATGTGCGTATTGTTATGCGTTTACTTTTCTACATTGGTTAGAGATATGGGGGGAGGGTTGGGATCTCACAAACATGTTTAACCCCGCCGCATTTTTGCGCCTGTCCCAAGTCAGGAGCCTCTGGCCTTTGTTAGTCTTGTATTATTAGGTCTTTCCACTTTTCCGTGGAAAGACCTATTGGATTTCTTCTGATTATTAGGTCTTTCCACTTTTCCGTGGAAAGACCTATTGGTTTTCTTCTGATTATTAGGTCTTTCCACTTTTCCGTGGAAAGACCTATTGGATTTCTTCTGATTATTATTATTAGGTCTTTCCACTTTTCTGTGGAAAGACCTATTGTTTTTCTTCTGATTATTTTTTTTTTCTTCCGCCTAATTTTGTTCTTGCGATAAACATTTGTTTCGCAATATGTCGCTTAGATATTTTGTATATGATATCGAACAGTTTATGCGCTTTTGAAATTTACCCTGCGTAAACGAATACTTTTCTTTGTAGGAGTTATCTCCCCAAACACTGTTTTCCTTGTTATGGCATCTCCTTCGCAACCGTTAAAGATTATGACAAATTTATTTTACAAAATTGTTCGTTACATCCTCAGTAATTTTTGGCGTATTTGGATCGAAGCGATTCGAAGAAATTTTATAGGAGTTATCTATCTTTTCGGAATAAATTTGTCGGTATGTTTTTTTAACTCATAAACCGTTAACCGTATAACCCTGGAATGTTTTTATTTGAGTCCCCTGATTCCTAACTTAGAAAATTAGGTCAAGGTCAAAGGTCAAGGTCATATTTTAGATTTTCATATGTCTTTGATTTCCCTATAACTCTTGAACGGTTATAGATACAAAAAAATTAAGCAGTGAAAAATGCTTGGTACTTCAATGGGCAACTTTTTTCACATTATGACTATATTGATTTTACCATCATGTAAGGGACATAACTCCCATCGATGGTTTTTAAAAGGCCATTTTTAGGCAAAACTCTTAAACAAAAGGTCCTTGACCCATAGGGTCTTTTGCAATGACCTTGTGGAGCAATGACCTTGACGAAGGTTACAAGGTCAAAGGTCAAGGTCATCAAATTATGTGGTTTTGGCACTATTTAAACAGTTTTATGTGTGTTTGAATTTCAACCAACCAACCAACATACCAACCAACCAACCAACCAATCAATCAATCAATCAATCAATCAATCATGATCATGATCAATCAACCAATAATGATCATGATCAATCAATCAATCATGTTTCCGTCTCATGTGTTTCTTATAGGGTTCAACCAACCAACCAACCAACCAACCAATCAACCAATCAATCAATCATGATCATGATCAACCAATCATGTTTCCGTCTCATGTGTTTAATATAGGGTCCAAGATCTTCTTTGTGTCTTTTTCCGTGTTTCAATTGACCCTATCCAATGTGTTTAACCAACCAACCAACCAACCAACTAATCAATCAATCAATCAATCAATCAATCAATCAATCATGATCATGATCAATCAATCATGTTTCCGTCTCATGTGTTTAATATAGGGTCCAAGATCTTCTTTGTTTCTTTTTCCGTGTTTCAATTGACCCTATCCAACGTGTTTAACCAACCAACCAACCAACCAACCAACTAATCAATTAATCAATCAATCAATCAACCAATCAATCAATCATGATCATGATCAATCAATCATGTTTCCGTCTCATGAGTTTAATATAGGGTCCAAGATCTTCTTTGTTTCTTTTTCCGTGTTTCAATTGACCCTATCCAACGTGTTTAACCAACCAACCAACCAACTAATCAATTAATCAATCAATCAACTAATCAATCAATCATGATCATGATCAATCAATCATGTTTCCGTCTCATGTGTTTAATATAGGGTCCAAGATCTTCTTTGTTTTATTTTCCGTGTTTCAATTGACCCTATCCAACGTGTTTAACCAACCAACCAATCAACCAACCAACCAATCAACCAACCAACCAACCAACTAACCAACTTATCAATCAATCAATCAATCAATCAATCAATCAATCTGTATGACTGTTTAATCATGACAGTTTATTGAAGGAACAAACTCTCAATTATTCAAGAAAAATTGAAATTTAATATTGTTCTTACGTCACTTCTGAAAAAAAAATCCACATGTTCTCTGAAACTACAAGTACAATCGACCTCAAAATTTGCAGTCAGCAGGGCATACATGTACTAAACGTTTATAAAAAAACTTGGTGCAGATATATACCTAGAGAAAAGAAATGGCAATGCCGTAAAAATAGCTTGCTAGGTCCGTAAATCTCAGTAAAAACCTACAATAAAATGTCCGCTCCGAGTTTGAAATACTAATCTGTGTTACAAACAGGTGCTGAAAAATGTACATTATCAGAAAATAATCAATAAATGTGTTTTAAAGTTACACCGGATCAATTAAATCCAAAACATGCACTACTTGTGAACTGTCATCAAAATGTCAATTTCCTACAATGACAAAAGAAATTACATTGTGTACATTCCATCTCTATAGATGTTGTCTGTTTAACGTCCCCACCTAAAAAGAAATAAAAAGACTATCTTTTCGTTATTATAAACCCGTGTCACGTGATGTGGCGCGCGCGCTGTACCTAAAATAAAAGAAAAACTTTCCAAACTAAACATGAAACTTCTCCGGTAACAATAATATAGACCCCATACAGAAACAAACAAACAAACAAACAAACACCCCCTAATTCAATTAATTTTACAGGGGGAAAGACCCCTACAATTGTTTTTTTAAAGCAATTGATTTATATTTATTATTTTTTTTCTTCCGCCAACTTTTTTTTCCTTCGCAGTTTTTTTGTTTCGCAAGATGTCGCTTAGACATATGGTACATGATATCGAACAGTTATTACGCTTTTGTAACTGACACCGCGTAACCAAAATCTTTTCAATGTAAGAGTTATCTCCCCGAACACTGTTTTTCTTGTGATCGCGTAATATTCGCAACCGTATAAGAAACCGACAAATTTATTTTACCAAATTGCTCGTTACATCCTCAGGATGATTTGATTTATTTTGACCGAAGCTATCCGGAGACTCCATATGAGAGTTATTTCCCCTTTTATATTTGATATAAGTGATATGCATTTTTAACTGGAAAACCATAAGTGTTAGAGGCCTAGGGTTTTTTGATTTGAGGTCCTTGGTCCAAAAAAATTAAAATGAGGTCAAGGTCAAAGGTCAAGGTCATGATTAAATTTTTGATTTTGGCTTGTTATCTCTTATTTTCAGAAATCTTATAAGATATCGACAAAATATTTTCACACAATTGATAGTTGCGACAGGTAGTTACACGTAAATTTTAGTCGAAAGGGTACGTAAACATTTGCTGCGAGTTTTTCCCCTTTTTATATCTAATATCAGTCGTATGGTAATATAACTCATTAACAATATAAAGTAAAGACCTAGAGTCTTTTGATTTGAGGTCCTTGGTTCATGACCTTGAAATTGAGCTCAAGGTCATATGTTAATTTAACGTTCTAGATTTTGACCTTTGCTTTTACCTCATATGTATTCATGTTAAAGCTATTAGACTTTTTGCATTAGGTTGCAAGCAGTATGACGTTGAAAAAGCTAACCGGAAGTGACCTTTTGTAAACCGGAAGTAGCCAATTTTTGTAATAAATTATTGTTAAAGTATGTAAAACCATATATTTTTGGAATCAGCGTCAAGTAAACTATAAGACAGTACCGGAAGTAACATATTTTGAACCCGAAGTAAAAAATTATCTCCTTTATTTATATCTTATTGTATAGAAACCTTATATTTTTGGAATCAGCGTACAATAAGTTGTAATTTGACGTTTAAATTGACATTTAAAACCAAATTTTAATATTTTCATATAAAAAAAATCATTACTGGTGGAAAGACCATCAATGGTTCTCTGAACAATTGGTTTTTAATTATTATTTTTTTCTTCCGCCTAATTTTCTTTCCTTCGCTTACTTTTTGTTTCACAAGATGTCGCTTAGATATTTTGTATATGATATCGAAAAGTTAATACGCTTTTGAAACTGACACAGCGTAACAAAAATCTTTTCAATGTAAGAGTTATCTCCCCGAACACTGTTTTTCTTGTTATCACTTATATGTCGCAACCGTATAAGAAACCGACAAATTTATTTTACCAAATTGCTCGTTATCTCCTCAGGATGAAATAAATGATTTTAGTCGAAGCTATCCGGAGACTCCATATGAGAGTTATCCCCCCTTTTGTATATGATATACCTGATTTGAATTTCTAACTGGTAAACGATAAGTGACATAGGCATGGGGTCTTTTGATTTGAGGTCCTTGGTTCAAAAAAAAGAAAATGAGGTCAAGGTCAACGGTTAAGGTCATGTTCAAAATTTTGACTTTGGCTTGTTATCGCTCATTTTCAGAAATCTTATAAGCTATCGACAAAATATTTTCACACAATTGTTAGTCCCGACAGGTAGTTACACATAAATTTTAGTCAAAAGGGTACGTAAACATTTGATGTTAGTTTTTCCCCCTTTTATATCTAATATCAGTCGTATGGTAATATAACTCATTAACAATATAAAGTAAAGACCTAGAGTCTTTTGATTTGAGGTCCTTGGTTGATGACCTTGAAATTGAGCTCAAGGTCATATGTTAATTTAACATTCCAGATTTTGACCTTTGTTTTTATCTCATATGTATTCATGTTAAAGCTATTAGACTTTTTGCACTAGGTTGCAAGCAATATGACATTGGAAAAGCTAACCGGAAGTGACCTTTTGCAAACCGGAATTAGCTAATTTTTGTAATAAATTATTGTAAAAGTATGTAAAACCATATATTTTTGGAATCAGCGTCAAGTAATGTATAAGACAGTACCGGAAGTAACATATTTTGAACCGGAAGTAGAAAATTATCTCCCTTATTTATATATTTTTGTATATAAACCTTATATTTTTGGAATCAGCGTACAATAAGTTGTCATTTGACGCTGAAATTGACATTTAAAACCAAATTTTAATATATAAAAAATCACTACTGGTGGAAAGACCATCAATGGTTCTCTGAACAATTGGTTTTTAATTATTATTATTATTATTTTTTTTTTCTTTCGCCAACTTTTTTTTCCTTCGCAGTTTTTTTGTTTCCAAGATGTCGCTTAGACATATGGTACATGATATCGAACAGTTATTACGCTTTTGTAACTGACACCGCGTAACCAAAATCTTTTCAATGTAAGAGTTATCTCCCCAAACACGGTTTTTCTTGTGATCGCTTAATATTCGCAACCGTATAAGAAACCGACAAATTTATTTTACCAAATTGCTCGATATGTTCTCAGGATGATTTGATTTATTTTGACCGAAGCTATCCGGAGACTCCATATGAGAGTTATTTCCCCTTTTATATTTGATATAAGTGATATGCATTTTTAACTGGAAAACCATAAGTGTTAGAGGTCTAAGGTCTTTTGTTTTGAGGTCCTTGGCAAACTTTAATAGGGGGTATCAGAATCAGCCCCGAAAAGTGAATGCTGTGCTTCTAGTATTTGAAGAAGATTTTTTTTTTTAATTAAGCATTTGGAGTGCTATACTAGTCAGTTGTTCTTGCAATTTTTTTTTAAATTTAACCGTATGATTTTTTGTTTTGTAAGTTTAAGATACACCCCACCCTCAAATTGGTTCATTAGATAAGAGCAAAATCAAAATGTGGATGTATCATCACGGCGTTAAGTGTCTTGCATCATGATGACTGTTGTGTGACCTTCAAATGTGACCTCAAGGTCAACTTTATGTTGGGTTTTTTTCGTGAAAAAACACAACCATGTAGGCCATAACTTCTTCCCCTTTTGACATAGGCCTTACATCTGTGGCATGTGGATGTTTCCTCATGAGGTGGTGTGCCTTCTTAAAATTTTGACCTTCATGTGATCTTGAACTTTGACCTCGAGGACGATAATTTTTATTATTTTTGGTAAGAAACACTTGTATGGGCCATGACTTTTATGTACATGTCAACCCATTCCATGCACACGGAATACATAATGGACATGTAGTCACATAAAATTGTTTGAAAGGGAATAGTTTCTATTAAAGCGCAGTGTACGTACTTAACTACTTAACAGACAGCAAAGTGAAAACTTCTTAAGACTTTCAGTTAAAAGGGGGGAGGATGTAACTGATTTTTGATTTGAGCTGTTGAAATTAAAAACATGACACGCCAAAAAAACATACGATATAGTGAAAATCTTTAAAGTTGGCAGATGCTTTACGTGATAATGATGATCAAGATTTTCAATTTATTGGTCTCTACAGATTCAAAAATATACAATTCAAAACTTAAGAACAAAACTATTCGTGCAAAGTACCACGGCTCATGAGAGATGAAATAGAGCTAACTGTGCAAAATCCTTATACTGTGAAATCAATTTCGTTAAACATAGAACTTTTTTAGTATTTCTGCAGAGGTTATAAAAATTAGATACAACTGGTTTTAAGTTAAAAGCAGGCAGTTACAAGTTTCACATTATTTTTGGGGCCCCTTATTATTAAAGAGAATGATTACTCTATTCAGTAATAATCTAGAATTGAGACTTGAGAAGAAACATTCACTTGTCACTTGCAATAACTTCACACTCTCTTTTTTATATTTATTTCAAAATTGCATTTGTTCAAAAAATTCGGAAAGATACACAACAAAAGAAAAATAACAAATTTTGCTATCCCTTCGAAATTTAAATTTGATCTACAAAAATAACATGTTCTATTTATATCATACATGTGTAGTTTCAGTTTCAACCATGATTCTAAATATAGACTTTAGTTTCCCTAAAATTGCGGACCGAATAGAAGTCAACTGTTTATTTTATACACCTGTCAGGATAAAGGTTGAAAAATAATACTGGAAAGATATAGTATTTTTATTATTCAGATGAATGTGAGAGTGCATACATATGTGTAGTGTTTTTTGTGGACAGAATCGGAGGGTTTTTTTTTCCTTCTTTTTGTCTTTGTTCCGTGACATGTAAATAATAAACTGGTTGTTGATTATCCCCCTCGGTATCTTCTAACTTTTTATATGAAAATAAATTATGTAATAAAATATGCAATTGCATTTTAAAAAAATAGACCAGAAATTTTAAAATTATAAATTATTCATAACCTATTTTAAAATTACTACGTTTATTACTAAGCCCATAGTGTATTTCATTAAAAACTACATGTATGGTTTTAAAAAAAAGTATTGTGGAGTCAATTCAGTTTTGACTTTAATCAATTTGGTACGAAGATCTACGATCAGAAGCATTGTATAATTGTCCAGGGTTTATATTTGTTATTCTCGTGGGATTTTGTCTGATTCTTGGTCCGTTTCTGTGTGTGTTAGTTACATTGTAGTGTTGTGTCGTTGTTCTCCTCTTATATTTATGTGTTTCCCTCAGTTTTAGTTTGTTACCCCGATTTAGTTTTTTGTCCATGGATTTATGAGTTTGAACAGCGGTATACTACTGTTGCCTTTATTTATTTATTTGTTTGATTAAAAAAAAATTGTCAGAGGGAGCTACCGTTTGTGGAGGGAGGCTTTGATGAAATTTGAAAAAAAGGCAAAACAGGCTTTTGAACAAACAAAGGCAGGAACAGTAATTTGGCATAACAAGCAGATTAAAATTTATGTAAACAATTTCAGGATAAACTAATGAAAATTGCAGGTCCCTAAAGAATGGAAAATAGAAATTCAGGACAATAATGTCAGATGAGGGCGGGTAGGAGTTTGTCCTTATCCCGAAATCCCGGGCTTAAAAACACGAAATCCCGAGTTTAAATAAATAAAATCCCGACATCCCGAAATTCGGAAAAAAAGAATTCCCAGATCCCGTAATCCCGAGCTTTAAAAAAAATCCAGGTGCAATCCCCCCCCCCCCCCACAATGATTACAACTAAGAAAAATGCAGGACAACATAATTCTAGCAATCCCCCCTCCCCTCTCATTAAAATCAAATGGTAGCATCCTTAGACTCTTGACTTTTTGCAATTTATTTCATTTTATGTAAGACCTAGGCATTGGCAAGTAAAAAACGAAAACAGTTATAATCCTTTCTGTTTTCCACCTTTTCTAACGTTCTGGTTTTCTTTTGGTAAATTTATTTCACTCTAAAATTTCCCTATTATGTCTCTTTGAAGATTCATTTATGGAAAATGAGTAACTTTAAATGG
Source organism: Mytilus galloprovincialis (assembly GCF_965363235.1). Taxonomy (NCBI): domain Eukaryota; kingdom Metazoa; phylum Mollusca; class Bivalvia; order Mytilida; family Mytilidae; genus Mytilus; species Mytilus galloprovincialis. The sequence goes on from NC_134846.1 coordinate 16,646,361, forward strand.
ATTAAAAGATCAAATGAATAACAATAGGTGTACAACTGCTCTTAGCAATAATGTAAACATTCTAATCATGATCTTTTAAATCTTGCATATTGCACATGATTTTAAAACGTAGCAATGAATCAGACTGAATAAGAGTTATCTTTTCTTAGGTGTTCTGTACCCCCCTATATGTCCACTAGCAGAATGACATTTTAATCACCATCTTTGATATACATCAAACTTGGGAACTCTGTTCGAAACTCATAAATCGATTGAGAAAAATAAATCCGGGTTACAAACTAAAACTGTTGGAAACGCATCAAATATTAGAGGAGAACATCGACACATCAGAAACACAACATTAAAATGTAACACACACAGAAACGAACTATAATGTAACAATGCCCATTTTCCTGACTTAGTACAGGACTTTTTAAGAAAAAAATGGTGGGTTGAACCTGGTTTTGTGGCATGCCAAACCTCCCGCTTTGATGGTAATGTTAAATATAACATTAAAATGACAACATTACATGACAGGAATACAATATACAAATAAATGGGAGAACATATAGGACAGAGAATGAATTTATAATAGATATACATGATAAATAAAGGTAACAGTAGTATACCGCTGTTCGAAACTCATAAAACCGAAGAGGTGACTAACCACAGAATAAAAACGGATATATTACATAAAACAACCTAATCCATCACATTAAAATACACAGCCGAGTAAGCCAAAGCCTCAACGCACAAAGTAACGTCACATTTGAAATTCTAAAGAAAACACGCAAATTGACGTCACATTTGAATTTCAAAAAATATTTTCCAAAAATAAGATAGAATTAGGATTGATTCAAGATTAGATTTGTGTTACTGATATTACATTTATTAATAACAATGTAAATGACAATACTTATTAATATCAAATTGAGGTAGTAATTAGATAATTAATTGTTTTATCTAGCATTACTCGTAAGTCAAATGATTTTTTCATGAATTTTAATAGCTTTCGTTGTGTTGCTGATTGATGCCATGAAGTCCTCGAAATAGGAAAAATCTATACATTGTTCCGTGTGATTATTTCATAAACAGTACATTTAATTTCTAGACCTGCGATACGAATAAAGGCAGCAGTAGGATACCGTTGTTAAATAGTCATAAATCGATGCAGTGAAAACAAATCTATCCGGGTTACAAACCACAAACCGAGGGAAACACATAAATTTGGCACAGGACATGTAAGGAAAACATCATGGATTGAACCTGGTTTTATAGCTAGCCAAAATTCCTGCTTATATGGCAAAATGTATGGCAATATTAAAAAAAAATTGCTAAAATGACATTATGTGACAGGAATATAGTATAAATAAATGCAAAAACACTCAGGACATAGTTATACATAAATAAATAATATAAAATTATATAACTAAATGTAAACCACAAAATAAACACGGACACACTTCTATTATTATACAACAGAACACTAGTACAAAACAAACGAAAAACGAACTGTGCGTCAAACGAATGTATCAAGGCCACAGGAATTTGATCGTAATTTTATGACGATTACAAGAACCTGAAGATCATCAATACAGAATTGTGGAGTATTGGTGCAACATATATTTGTATGTTATAACCATGTCGGATTTTCATCTAAATCGAAACTGTGTGAAACCATATACAAATTGTATGCATATTGCATATAGTTGTCATTAACTAAATATCAAATAAATGATTTAGCTGATTTAAAATTATTTTAACTTTTACATTAATAGTTACATATTTTATTTTGAGCGCATTTCTTTCAAACCAAAATTTTGTAAACGTTGTGTGGCGTTTGTTGTTGTTTACTATACGCTACAAAAGTAGAAACAAATACAACGTTTAACCAGTGTTTACTGATCCTGTTTTAACTTTCAATAATACATGCACATGTTGTTGGTAAACAGATTTTTTTGCAGACGTGTAAACAAATACATCGTTTAATCAGGTTGAAGTTAGAAACAAATGTAGCGTTTCTACTAACAAACGATGAAGACAAACTGTAGACGCATTTTCTAGCGAGTGCATAGTTTGTCAAAGTTTATGTGAACTTTGCAAACGTATGTTAGAAACAAATCATCAAAATATGTGCGCGCTTAAACGTTTGCATTGTTTGTGCTAGAAAGAAATGCACTCAAAATGTCTTATCGTTTACCGCTAATCTATATGCTTATCTATATAGATAAGAGATAAATGATAAGACATAACATAAGGTTCTTCCAGACTTATGACAAAAATATAACTGAATGCATAAATACTGGTATACACGTCTAACATCAATGCGAATTCCCACTGGGCAAAACATGCACTCATAATTGGGAATAGCTGACATTCGGTATGGAATGAGTTATTTAACACACAGGAGCAATAAATAACCACATGAACGTTTTAAATTTTGTAGTGTTGGAATTATTGTATTTATGGTTTTTAATGTTAGATCATTTGACTAAAAAAGTAACTAGGAACAATTTAGAGCTTGACATAAAATAAAGCAGGTGATAAGAATGAGTTTTTCTATATCGAATCAGTCAAGAACAAGGGTTATTCTTCATAATCGTGTTTTACTTTCCATGATATCTCTTTGCAGTCATGTCCGTACGATTATTGTATCATTTACGTATCCCCAACATCTCCTTCCATCCATACTTTGCATAACTGATTGTAATTGTAAATGGCTAGATAAATAACAATGCTTGTTTTAATGCATAAGCCTGAACCCTTAAAAATCTAGTCGGCTTTAACTATATCGATCTGAATGTGTTAGTCATTTGGAGAACATTTGTATAATATAAACCAAGCTATGTGGCGGTTAATAGCTTTTCATATTGCATCAACACCTAACTATTGTATTCCGAAGGTGATGTATGTTTTAGATAGCTGGATTATTGACGTTTTTGCTACATCTTTATAGATTTTTAGTTGGTCCTATATACATTTTAATGCATAACCACTTTATTATTATGTTTAGATAGTAATGTTTTCATCTAAAGAATATGCATTGCAAACAATCCTTTATTATGCAGAAGAATAGAATTGGCTTGTCGACAACAACGCTTCTGATGCCTAGACTTACTCTATTGTTTTTTTATAAAGTTGTGTGTAAATATTTAGCAAGAAGTTTTATATTTGTTAAGTTACTCTTAATTTTTAAGCATTAACGTTTAAAAGCTATTTTTTTATTTATAAAAAAGTGCAATTCACGAATGTTTACCGATCAATTTACCAAAACACGACGTCATCAACATATTATTCTTGTTTCTGTTTTGTTTCACCACTTTATAAAGTAATGATCAAATGATTCACATCATTTTATCATTACAAACTTTTAAGATGCAGTACAATATATTTACTGCGATTGTTATATACACGAGCAGAGTAATAATGATAGATTGCGTCGGTTTACAGATGGAACACTTTATAGCTGAGAAAAACATAAAGATAATATCATCTTATACATCGCTTGAAGTAAGGAGAGCAAAATCGGAAATAATGTGTGCTGGTTTCTGTGCAGATTTGCAAACATGCTGTTCTGTCAGTTTTGATAAACTATCAAGTGAGTGTCAGCTCGACTATAGTTGTTTCCCGCAATGTGTTACATGGCAGAATGGAACGTTTCTACGAAAATCTTCGAGTAAGTTTTCTACAGTAAATATCAAATTTGAGAAACGGAGGAGTACAAAATAGATACATGTATATTTTCTAAAAACACGAATCAACTCTTTAGACTTTTAATATATTCGAAAACTCAAAAACCTTGCTTGGTTTTTTTTTAAAGTACTACTCCTTTTTTTGACTTTCAAGTCGCTATTGGTTCGAATAATAATATAACTCCATCTTTTATATAAGCTTTGGATTTCAAATAGTTTGGCCACGAGCATCACTGAAGAGACATGTATTGTCGAAATGCGCATCTGGTGCAAGAAAATTGATACCGTTAATTTTATAACTCTGTCATTGTTTTTGGTATACACTGACGTCATTTAATGGTATATATTCCTGGCTTATTTTAAAGTTAAATTAAAGAAAGTACCTCCGTCGATATGTTTTAAAATAAAAACTCGGATAATGTCCATAAAGTGGATACATGTTTCACTTTAACGACAAATGAAACACTGCATATGTGACGTTATAAACATGACAACACGTTATTATTTTTCTAATTGACAGGGCAGGAGATCATATACTATTACACGTAGAAGGTACATCAATGGTGACAGTGTTTTTAATGACATCCAATTATACGATTTTGTCAAAAACCCGCTAAACGTAATCATTAACAGGATGAAAGTCTATAATTGAAAACTGAAAACTATAACTAGTGTTATATAACTGCCTTTCGAAAGTTCCTACATAATACCTTACCGAATAATTATCAATTGCCTACGACTAGTAAACAGTATTAGTTTCAATAAATTCTCATCTGTGTTACATAGAACTTATTTTAATAATATCAAAAATCATTATAGATTTAGTAGCAAAATTTGTTTCCGATGCAAAAGAATATTTTTTTTTTGTACTTTTGATTACAGATGTTATTTTAAGTAACCAAGAACCAACTGTTCAAACAGGCATCAAGACAACGAGTGATAATTTAACTAGTAGTGACAAGACGACAACAACTGACATGATGTACTATAAAACGACAACTGACAAAACAAGCTACCAGACAAATAATACAACAAACTATACAAATATAACAGACACAAAAGCAAGTACCGCAGCAAAGACAACTGACTTAACAAGCTACCAGACAAATAATACAACAACCTATACAAAAATAACAAACACAAAAGCCAGTACCGCAGCAAAGGCAACCGACTTAACAAGCTACCAGACAAATAATACACAAACCTATACAAAAATAACAGACACAAAAGCCAGTACCGCAGCAAAGACAACTGACTTAACAAGCTACCAGACAAATAATACAACAACCTATACAAAAATAACAGACACAAAAGCCAGTACCGCAGCAAAGACAACTGACTTAACAAGCTACCAGACAAATAATACAACACCCTTTACAAAAATAACAGACACAAAAGCCAGTACCGCAGCAAAGACAAGTGACTTAACAAGCTACCAGACAAATAATACACCAACCTATACAAAAATAACCGACACAAAAGCCAGTACAGCAGCAAAGACAACTGACCTAACAGGCTATCAGACAAATAATACAACAACCTATACAAAAATAACAGAAACAAAAGCCAGTACCGCAGCAAAGACAACTGACTTAACAAGCTACCAGACAAATAATTCAACAACCTATACAAAAATAACAGACACAAAAGCCAGTACCGCAGCAAAGACAACTGACTTAACAAGCTACCAGACAAATAATACAACAACCTATACAAAAATAACAGACACAAAAGCCAGTACCGCAGCAAAGACAACTGACTTAACAAGCTACCAGACAAACAATACAACAACCCATACAAAAATAACAGACACAAAAGCCAGTACCGCAGCAAAGACAACTGACTTAACAAGCTACCAGACAAATAATACACCAACCTATACAAAAATAACAGACACAAAAGCCAGTACCGCAGCAAAGACAACTGACTTAACAAGCTACCAGACAAATAATACACCAACCTATACAAAAATAACAGACAAAAAAGCCAGTACACCAGCAAAGACAACTGACTTAACAAGCTACCAGACAAATAATACAACAAACTATACAAAAATAACAGACACAAAAGCCAGAACCGCAGCAAAGACAACTGACTTAACAAGCTACCAGACCAATAATACAACAACCTATACAAAAATAACAGACACAAAAGCCAGTACCGCAGCAAAGACAACTGACTTAACAAGCTACCAGACAAACAATACAACAACCCATACAAAAATAACAGACACAAAAGCCAGTACCGCAGCAAGGACAACTGACTTAACAAGCTACCAGACAAATAATACAACAACCCATATAAAAATAACAGACACAAAAGCCAGTACCGTAGCAAAGACAAGTGACGTAACAAGCTATGAAACAACAAAACTTAAGACAACAACTGTGAAAGCAACACCAGTTCAAACGACAAACGATATCCTTGATTGTACTGGAGTTGCAAGTGGCAGTACTGGTGGTGTATATACTATATACATTGAAAACAAACCTGTTAACGTTTACTGCGAAATGACAGGCGGCGAACAATGGACGGTATGATAATATTATCATTTGTTATAAAAATCGAAATATATCTAATGCCACTAAAATTTAGATATGTATTTTGTTACACGACTGCAAATTGAAAGCTTCATTCTTGGAAGAAATTTAACTTTCTTATTCAACTTATGTTCTATAATGAAAAATAAGTCCAAATAAAGCTCATTCTTATGAAACCAGTTTTTGTCCTTATTAATTATTTTGTGTTTTTGCTTTTTAAATGAGCAGCAGGTTGCAATATAAGTTCTTTTGTAAGAATACCATTTGGCATATATCCATCGCAACCTAAAACTTCGTGATTATAAACAAGATGAAAAAAAATAACCAAATATTTCATTTGCAGTTTTATTTGAAAAATAGTATGTTTTCTTTGCATTTTGCCTTTAATAATTTGAAATCAAATATTTAATGAAAGGCTGCCTACTTATTATCTGGTTTTACTTTGACTGTGAAAGTCTATAGTTCAGATTGAAATCGCCACTTTGAACTCTTGTACAAATGTAGCAACCAAATTTGAACTTGTGGTTTAAAAGCTGTCTTATAAGTAGCAACCCACGTTTAAGGAGTTATTGTAGGAAAGCTCTTGAATGTAGTATGAAACAGTAGACGTATACTTTATTTGAAGGCACTTCATAGCAATGGAACGTTTACACTCAGGAAGTTATGACCATCGTTGTAACATAAAGTTTTGTTCTCAATCGACCAACATTGTCAATTTCAAGATGTAGGTCAAGATATCAGAATTTCTTAACTGTATTAAGGGAAATGAAATAATCTTTATAGTGGAATATGAAACTCAAAGGAAAATGATATATTTGTTAATTTTTCTGAAGAAAATCTTGTAATGGAGTCTGTTTCATATGAATAAAGGAGCAATTTGTCAAGAAGAGGATTACCGTGCGAATGCCTTTTTTTTAAAAAACACTTATTATGGCCATTACAGCAGTACCATTTACCACCGATGACTATTGAGGGTTCATATGAATTTTTTAATGTTTACAATTTGGCGTTTACACCACAAACAATATAAAATCTTTATAAAAAATCAATCTTAATACAAACTCAAGAGTGCAAAAATACACACTTATTTGCCGCATTTCTTCCAATAGTATAAATGTTTTATAGTGCCTATGGTAAATAAACTAAAATCGTTCAACAGGTGATACAAAAACGACTAGATGGTACAACAGATTTCTATCGAAATTGGCAGGAATACAAAGATGGATTCGGGGATGTGAATTTGGAATATTGGCTAGGTATTTATTCTAGCAGAATTTATCGGCATTATCATCACAATTTTTTTTTAAATTCCAGATAAGTAATGTGATCACAAGAGTTGTATGATCTTTTGTTTTTTAATGCGAATGACTGATAACACGGTAACATGCAGATTGAGTTAAAATAGTTTAAAAATATGAAACCGATTATAGCTAAATCATTATCAGGTATACTCTAGATAGAAACATCACATCAAATAGTAATTAAATATAAAAAATGTTGAACAATTACGGTATGTGAAATTATGTAGAACGATTTTGGCTTTTATTCGTTTTTCGTATTGAAGACTATACAGACTCTCGATAAGATAGTTTGTAATATAACATAAGACTATCCACTGATTGAAAAAAAACGAATTAAACAAAATCTGATTTTTGTGGTTTTCTGATGATAATGACTCATGTCTTTTAATTCTATTAAAAAGTGGATACAATGGAAAAAAGAACATAGACTATAAATGGTATTCGAACATGATATATTCAATGATCAAATAATGATTTAGAAAAGTACAGTACTTGATTACACTGGCAGCAATGATACTCTATGCAATTCTTTTTTTTTTTTAAAGGAAACGAAAACTTGCATAAGATATTATCCACGAAAAATTATAAACTACGGATTGATTTAGAGGACTGGAGCGGTGAAACACGGTATGCAGAATATGATTCATTTGTTGTTGGAAGTGAAAACACAAACTACGTGCTGACTATTTCTGGCTATAGTGGAGATGCTGGTAAATACAAAATATAATAATTTATAGGCTGGGTTTTTGCATTTGTACTTGATCCTTTAAACAATTCAGAAAAGGATATTCTAAATTTGTTTTAGAGATCTTGTATGAGCTCATCAGCCTTTTCGTTCGACTCTGATATTGTATTTCTAGTTTCTAGTTATTATCAGTTCAATTAATGAAAAAAAATATGGTAATAGTTGATTGATCTGGCTTGCCTGACGTCCAGTGTAAGCATGTTGAACAAAGAGTGATAATCAGTATCTTAGCTGCTGTAATAATTAATATATAATTAACATATTATTAACATATACATAATGTTTCCGATTGGAAATCTCTTTTATCTTAAATAAATTATTCTCTATAACTTTTGTTAAAAATGCATTGTCACGTCACCTCTTAAGGTTGCACTTTGTAAATTCAACTGTTTCTCAAACCCGGCCTCTTTTGGGGAGATATATAATTTTCATAGATAATTTGATTTGCTGACATACTGGTTCTCAGATACATGTATGATCTTTATGTTTCATCTCATAAAGACATAACTTGGGATGTCTTGGGACTGTTACCAGTATAAAAGCATACGGTGAAAAAGAATTCTGATGTAGGCAAAAAGTAAAGGTATGAGTAGTTCACAATTTTAGTATAAATTTAAAACTCTAACAAGTTCAAGGCATATAAATGTTAAAAAAAAATGTGCAGAGCCTATGTTTTGACCTTCGAAAAAAATAGTAGTGCATATATCGACTTTCTATTCTAGGATAAAAAAATTCACGAAACTTCATAGTAAAAGTGTTACAGTTTTAGCCCTAAACGGAGTTCCTCTGGGAAATTGCATTGTCTATATGCACAGAAATGCAACCTCAAGAATTGTCTGATAACTTTTTTTGTTGTTTGCCATTACTTTTGAAGAAATATAAAGGTATTACTTTATGATTTGCATAACATCATCAGAATAAAATCTCTATTCCAATTGGACAAAAGTTTAATCACAGAAAAGCGTGAAGGACTATATAAACAAAACGCACTAAAAAAAATGAGCAAAAATCCATCAAAGTTCAACTTTGCCAGAAGGGAGGTTTTTTTCTCAGTATCATAAAGTATCTTTATAGTCATTTCCACAATGGCTGATTGTTATTGTTCTGTTTAGACAAGGACACATATATCATGTACACCAAACGCTTATAAGATCATACCGGAAGAGAGTTTGTACTCAAAACAAAATTAAATGATTTCCTTTAAATTTTAAAACTTATAAAGATGCATCTTAAAACAATTCTTGTTTGTGTACTAACGTCATTTTCACGCGATATCCTAAATTAGCTAGATAGATGTGTCTTTACATTTGTAAATGGTGATATCATATATAATTCATAGTAGAATGAAATTTAAAAAAATGTGTAATATGTTTATATATTTACTCGTTAACAGGCGTCAATAACATGTTCCTTCTTCTTATGACTAATTGACCACTTAAGGAAATGTAAATGTGTTTGACCTTAAAACAAAGGATTAAACAAAATTCATCAAAAGAAAAGAAAAGGATTTATCAAGAAATTAGACACATTCCAATAACATGAATAAACACCAATGGAAATATTTTTGTTCTTTCATCATGAAACGGCACTTAGTCTTGCGAGTTGTCAACATCATAATTTATTTTAAAAAATACATTTATGTTAGCAAAACTAGCTTTTTCTTTTCTATGTCATGCTTTAAGTTTATATCTCCTTTGATATTATTTTGAAAGACAATAAATTTCCTATAAACGTATTTGACAGTCATCCCAGAATGTAGCTTAAATAGTGAATATTTATCAAGCAAAGAAAGAGAAGCCAATCATTAAAATATATTTTAACGTAATAGAATTATATCTTTTGCTGATATAATTGTGTTTTACAGGTGATAGCTTGATAAATCCACCAGGAGGTGAGTTAATGTATCAGATTAATGGAATGGCGTTTTCAACATTAGACAGTGACAATGACCGTCATTTCTTCATCAATGCTGCTGAAGAAAAACATTCAGGCTGGTGGTTTAACTGGAGTACCGACGGCAACCTAAATGGAAAGTTTTACCCAACTGAACAGTCACAAAACGATGCAATTTATTGGCAATCCTGGCATGCATCACAGGTTTCTCTAAAGAGCGTATCAATGAAGATTAAGCCAAATTGATAGAGTAAACAACATCATAACTGGGAAAGAAAACTGTTTTTTTTTAAATGTTACCCATTCATATTAAATGTTTATTTAAATTTCATAAGCAAACCAAATCGACCTACAATGTATTGAGTCGACATGAACAATATTTCCAAACAACCTGTAGTGTTTCTTTCATATAAGGGTGGTCATCCAACATTAAATTCATTACAGAATAAATCAGTCAATCGTCTGTCAATTTATACAATAAAATGAAATTCAAATGTTCAATTTCTATATTTGTATTTGATATTTTTCGACATTTAGCATATTAAACTCAATGTCAACATGAGACATGTGTCACGCCATGCTTAAACTTGTACCGATGAATTCTATCTTTGCCTAAAAAGTATCACCGGATATAAGACATGATTTGATGGGGTTACTATTGATCAAAATATGTTCTCTATGTCATTTTCGGAAAATGCTTATACATTTTTTACTCAAGTCAGAAATATTGAAGTTTTTTCTTTCACTTTTTCGGACTAATGTTTATTATAAAATATAAATTGTAATCGTATACTTAGGATATATTTTCTTGGAAAGAACGAAAAATAATTGTCATATCGGAACAATATCATTTCCTTAGATGTACCTTTAAAATCCATAATATACAATTTACGTATTTAAGTTCATTTATATGTACTGACGGAGTAATTGATTTAACAGGGGAAAAAATAAACATGCAAACTAATTTAGAAAAAAAATCCTTTAAAATGCTTTTAAGGAGGCTCGCGGGTACAAAAAAATCAGCAAAAAGTTTTATCATTACAAATTTTATTTATTACACTATTAGTTATTACTTTACGATATGGTACAATAATCACCCAGATAAATTGATTTGGTTTGGCCACAGATTACTCTTAAAATGTTTATATCGATCAAAAAGCTCCAAATTATCTCCCTTTGGTGCAAAAATGTCATTTTTGACGTTCACAATGAAATATCTTTTTTATCTCATCGGTGACATATATTTTTGATATCTGTTTTCAAACAAGCTGTACATAAACTAAATAATTGTAAAATTTAAGCGATTTCTGTAATTAAGTTCTTTTTTTATTTCGATATTACCAATATTTCTCCTATTAGTTTAACAGAAAAAAGGACATTAACAAATATTTATGCTTCTTTTGAAGGCAGATTTGAGCTTAAATGAACGGTGACCCCATATTTTTAATTTATATTTCTATTAGGTGTAAGATAAAGTTTAATCATATCAAAGAATAGCAAAATCCTATAATAGAAAAAAAAGTTGATTTAGACCCGCGAGCTCCCTTAAAGTGTGAATTACTTTCTACAGTTAAAGATGGGCTTCAAAAATATTGTAATGAGATATATTCTACCAGTTGTGTTAACCAGATGTGGATTCTCAAAAATTCAAAAGATCTACTGCTTAACCTTCGGTCACAATCTTTGCAATTTTGCAGCAACATGAAAACTTTTGATTTTTCCACGCTATATACTATTATTCCCCATGCTCAGTTGAAAGATCGACTTCACCATCTCATAAAACAGAGCTTTTTCTATAAAAATGGGAATCGTAGATACAAATTTCTTGTTTTGGGAAACAATAATTCATATTTTGTGAAGAATTACACTGAATCCTCCAGAAAATATACTGAAGATAATATTAACAAAATGCTAGTCTTTTTGATCGACAATATATTTATTGAGTTTGGAGGATTTATATTTCAACAGACAGTCGGTATTCCAATGGGTACTAATTGTGCACCCCTGCTGGCTGATTTGTTTTGTACTCGTATGAAGCAGAATTCATTCAGAACCTTCTTAAAGACAAAAAGAAAAAGCACCTTGCGAAATTCATCAATTTTACTTTCCGATATATTGATGATGTTCTATCATTGAATAACCCATACTTCAGCCAATACTTACATCTCATATATCCAAGTGAACTTGAAATTAGGGAAACTACTGATACTAGAAGGGCTGCTTCATACCTTGATCTTTTCCTCAATATTGACGTAGATGGACGACTTCACACGAAAATCTATGATAAACGGGACGATTTTAACTTCCCAATTATCAATTTCCCATTTCTCAGCAGTAACATACCCTCTGCCACTTCGTATGGTGTTTACATATCACAATTGATACGTTATTCACGTGTTTTTTTACACTATACGGACTTCATATACAGGAGTGTGCTCCTTACGCAGAAACTGCTCCAACAAAGTTATGAGGAGGACAGATTAAAATTGACACTCCGTAAATTTTATGGACACCATCACGAATTAATGGATCTATACGATGTGTCTTTGACCAAACTAGCTAAGGACATTTTAACCACATGGTAGATTGTGGTTTGTCATTATGTCGTCTAATCTTTTAATTACCAAACGTGACTTATTCCCGATTGTGACTGTTTTCCTGCGTGTGAATTCGTATTACTATAAAACGTGTTACGGTACTTGTCTATCCCAAATTCATGTATTTAGTTTAAATGTTTAATGTTATATTTGTAATTCTCATCGGATTTTGTCAAATGTGTTGACGTCTTTTCTATTATATTTATGTGTTATGGAAAGAAAAATTAATCACCGCCTTCATTTATTAGATTTAATTGTGTTCAACGTAATCTATACGATAATTTACGTTTGAAGTTGGATTCATAACAAACTGGACATATATATATTTTAGTTAATTGCTATTAATCAGTATTGCAATATGCATTGTGTTTAAATGTAATATCAGTATTTAGTTCTATTATAATCTTAAATCTGTCCTAATTCTATCTTACTTTTGAGATATAGTTTTTCATATGTGACGTCATTTTTGTGCTGTTTTAGATATTTCATACATTCAAATGTGACGTAATTTTTGTGCCTTTTCACCATCGTATGTGACGTCATTTTATGATTTATTGCGTTGAGGCCTGAACTGAGTCGGGTGTGTCTATTCTGTGTTGGTCTTTGCATTATGTATTCGGGTTTTGTTTTCTGTAATTAGTTAATACTTCAGTTTTATTATGTATATCTTTTATATTCATTTGATAAAATGTGCTGTTTGCAATAGCATTAATTGTTCTAAAAAATAAGGATGTTCTTATCCCAAGCATAAAAACATAGCCGTATTTGACACAACCTTTTTCAACTTTTGATCTTCAGTGCTTTACAACTTTGTTCTTTTTTTCACTTTCAGTCTTTTATATATGGGCGTCACTGGTAAGTCTTGTGTGTACGAGGAACGTTTTTGGCGAATTAAATTTTAAACCTGATGCTTTTTGTTATCTATTAATTCATGTGTTTCTTTGTTTAATACGTTCTCCTATTTATTTGTATTGTAGTCCTGTAATATTATGTTGTCATTTCAATGTTATATTTAACATTGCCATTAAAGTGCGAGGTTTGGCATGCCACAAAAACAGGTTCAACCAACAATTTTTTCCTTTAAAAATATCCTGTACCAAGTCAAGAATATTGCCATTGTTATATTATTGTTCGTTTCTGTGTGTGTCATATTTTAACGTTGCGTCGTTTGTTTTCTCTTATTTTTTAGTGTAAATTCAAATTGCGATAAGACGTGTCACGGTACTTGTCTATTCCAAATTCATGTATTTGGTTTTGATGTTATATTTGTTATTCTCGTGGGATTTTGTCTGATGCTAGGTCCGTTTCTGTGTGTGTTACATTTAAGTGTTATGTCGTTGTTCTCCTCTTATATTTAATGCGTTTCCTTCGGTTTTAGTTTGTTACACCGATTTTGTTTTTTGTCCATGGATTTATGAGTTTTGAACAGCGGTATACTAGTGTTGCCTTTATTTACAGGCAGTGGGTCGATATCACGTCTTAACTACACTACAGTATTAACAAACATAAAGCAATGCATATAGCCGTGCAGACTAACAGAGCCGGAGTTTAATGTATACTGTATATTATAAATACATATATGAAATACAAATACATTCCATATGAGGTACCCAGAAAAAATATAAACGTGTGAAAAAAAAGTCTATTTTAAATCAATAATAGCCCATATCTCTGTCAATGTATGTATGAATACATATCCGTTTTTAACGTAAACTCGCCGCCCATGAAAAATCACCAAAACTTTACTAAAGGAAACCTGTGTTCTGAGCAATGCAAGGCACGCCTCATAAAATTGATGACAAACTTCATCAAAAAATTAAAATAATATATAAAATCAAATATTATGAAATATTGAAGTTTAATGTTGAACGTCTGCGCCTAGAATGATTTTCAAACACAAGAAAATTAAAACCCAGCTTTCACCTTATTTACAAACAAATAATTATATATCTAAATGATTGGTCCACGTAACCACGCTTACAACTACACATAACCAAATTCGGCAAAAACATACCGTTCATAAAAAATGTTCCTTTTAGACAATATTTCCCCGCTATACTCAATAAACGCGGGAAAATACATTTGTGGTGGACTTATAGTATTATCATTTAAGTTGTCAAAGATTGTGTATTGACATGATTAATTATATGTTGATGAATAATGAAGTTATTAAAAAATTAAATTTTCGTCAGCTGGTCCCTCTTATATTTTTGGCGCACCTAACGTTTCTGGTTTTCAGCGTTGAACGGTCTTAAAAAAGAAGCGCTTCGGGAGCACAAAAATGTATACGGTATTTCATTCATTTTTGAACGTTTCATTCGTTTGTTAATTATAAAAAGTACGGCTTTGATCTAAATGCTTCAAAAATACAATTTATATGTAAATAGTGTACTAAACATGTTACCGGGTTCGGTTTTAGCTGCATAGCTACAAATACGTTAATATAACGACATAACGAGGCATCATTTCTCAAACTCTTAAATATATGATTTCAAACAACAA
Organism: Mytilus galloprovincialis; assembly: GCF_965363235.1. NCBI lineage: Eukaryota > Metazoa > Mollusca > Bivalvia > Mytilida > Mytilidae > Mytilus > Mytilus galloprovincialis. Next base: position 16,661,610 of record NC_134846.1, read on the forward strand.
CTGAAACTAACACTATGTTAATTGCATGTGTCCGATGCGCTTTTCTTGAATAAACTTCACCATAGACCCTCAAAAGCGAATTCTTGAGAAACAAAGATGTACATGATGTATGCCGATACAGTTGAAGAGCGATGTGACCAAAAAGGACCTGAGATAATATCAAAATTCTCCAAAGATCAACTTTACATGATGAGTATATAAAAAATATATTATATTTGTTACAAGCTTATTGTTTTAGAATAAATCGCGGAAATGTTTTAAATGTTGTTATTTGTACCTGTTTAAACCCACAATGCGTAAATGTGTTGTCCTTTGTCGATGAACATATGTCGTTCACGCCCTTGTCATTTGACGTCTGGTATATAGCAGTCTCCTTGTTTTCATTTTGTTTCACCTTCTCCAAAACCAAACGGATTTTAACCATTAGAACATAACAAATGTTCAACGAGAATCACCTTCCCTTTTTATCATAATAACATGTAGTCATCTTTCAAAAGTCATAATATCATCGAGTAATATGTTTTGTGTGTTTGCTGATATAATTATTTGCAATTTAAAACAACGATAAAAATCTGTCATGCATCACTTTTTTCCTAACTATTTTTTTTTAAAATCCTTTCATGGAAATAGCATCGATTTTTAATAATGCAAAATTTAAAAGTGTTGAAGAAACCAGACTGTTGTTACCACTTTGCAAGTTTTATAATGTTGTTTATGATTTATAACTTTTTTATTGTTTTTGCAATATCAGTTACCTACACCTGTTGGAGATTCACTTGGCAGAGGATAAATGAATACCTTGAACATGTTGTAAAGCTAAACGTTTCTATCATAATCGGTCTGATCACTTTTAAGCTCGTAGAATTATTTTTGTTCTCTCTCTCTCAATAATATTTATGTATTGTCAATGTCAATGCAACATTTAAAAAATATTTTTACCGCTAATTTGTTTTCATTTTTTTTTTTCTTGGACTTTATTTATATGCTACTTAACTGTACATGTGGTATGAACTTACGAAATGATTGTATGAGTTGCTAGTTCCTTTAATCACATACTTTACTTTAACTAATTTAAGCGAGCTTTGTTCAATAAAAAACAAACTTAAATATAAAACGTCACCAATATGTAAAACTTATGTCTCCCTTTATTTACAAACATCAAGAAGGCTAAAAAGAAAAAAAATGCCTTTTTGAAGTCGACTAAAAAGGGCTACATCAAATATAAATTATCTGCAAAAAAAAGGATTTGACATTATTGCAAATAAAACAACTCTCCACAAGAAACCACATAAGAAAACTAACAACCTACATTACGTACAAACACAAATATGATATACAGCAACATAATAGTTCTGCTTTTTCTTATGTGTTGTAGGTGACAGCATTATAAATCCACCATCAGGTTCATACCATGAATTGTATGGAATGGTTTTTTCGACATTCGATAGAGAAAACGATGTATCTCCGTTTTTTTATGCTGCTGAGGAAAAACGGTCAGGCTGGTGGTTTAAATGGAGTACTGATGCCAACCTAAACGGATTATACTACACAGGAGGGCAAACAGCTAATGATGGAATATACTGGAACTCTTGGCAACCCTCAGAGTATTCCCTTAAGAGCGTGTCAATGAAAATAAAGCCAACGAATAAATAGTCAGACTCATAAAAGAAATATGAACATAAAGCTGTGGTCACACCTTACCGGATAGCTCGAACGAACTCCAAACGGATGAAAAAAAGGTTTCGTTGGTATAAATAAAACGGACGGATAACGAATGCCTAACGGACATTCACAGGATATGCAACGTACGAGTAACGGACACGTTCCGGACTGAACGGACGTCGAACGTACATCCAACGGACGAGTACCGAATAAAACGGACACCTAACAGGAGCGTTCTGGATAAAACAGATGAACAAGATAAGCGTAAAACTAAAAGCGATAATAATAATACATATCTTTCAGGACTAAGCAATGATCTTGCCCATCATCTCCTTTGTTTTTTCCTTCTTTTTTCTACGACTAGTAGGTTTATATTTGCAACATTTAAGTTCAGACATACCTGAATTATAGTTGCTTGATAGTGAAGATATCATGAGTAATAGACGATAATGAAACTAAAGAAATCTGACTTATCTATAATTGGCATCTCTGAGTGAAGCGAAATTATCAATTGGAATTTATCCGTTTTACATTCGGTAGGTATCCGTTATCCTTCTGTTCATGTCCGTTCCCCATCCGTTCATCATCCGTTTTACTCGTTATATGTCCGGTAGAAGTCCGTTGGTAAATTGTCTATTGGACCTCCAACCGATGTATAACGAACAAGTAACGAATACAAAACGGACACGAAACGGACAAGTATCGTACAAAACGGACGTCTACCGGAAATTCAACAGACACTTCATCCGTTGGACGTCCGTCCAAAGTTTTGAACATGCTCAAAATTTGCCACCGGACATAACAGACGTCGACGGATAAAACGGACGCTAAACAGACATGAAACGGATATGGACGGACGTCTAACGGACATAAACGGATTGAGAAAAATTTATCCATTCGACATCCATTCGAGCTATCCATTAGGTGTGACCGAGGCTATAGAACCACATTCTTATATGCACAGGTTGTCTGTATGTGATATATCACACAGTTGCTTTCCTCGTAGCAATAATATGCCGTATACAATGAAGAAATCATTTCATCAATTGTTCTACACTGTTTTGTCAGCATTATAGTTTGTAAAATAATTTTTATTTAAGTCTTCACTTACATTTTGTTAATGTAACAAAGAATATAATTTTCGTCATCTTACATTATCTTGATAAAGATCTCGTGTCTGCAAAGAATACCTTTTTACCTTTGGACATGGATACTAATAAAATCATCATAGATAACAGGATTGAAATTTTGTATATGCGCCAGACGCGCTTTTCGTCTTCAAAAGAGTCGTCAGTGAAGTTCAAATGCAAAAAGTAAATAAAAAAAAAAATAAGAAGTTAAAAAGCATTGAGGATAAAAATGTCCTAAAATGTTTGTCAGCAACAACTCAGAAAATCTATTCCTGAGGTAGAAAAACCTTAGTATTTCATAAAGTAAGAGTTTTTATAAACAGTTAATTTATAAAAGATACCTATAAATGTCAAAAGTTAAATGACCAATAAAAAATAGATGAATCTTTTTAATACATTTTTTTTTCAAATGGGCGATAGAAACTGAATTAAATTCATTTTATAATGCCAGTACAAAAACCATGATTATATATTTTCGGCCTATAATGACATTGTATCAACCTTTGTAGATACACAATATATAACAATCGAATCTCAGACAAGGCATTCTTTTATCAAGTGCTTGTTGCTTTAAGGATGTATTCTTCTGACTTTTCAGTCTCGTTCAGTCTTGTTGAAATCTCATTCTTGAATTATTTTCAAAACATGTGATAGAAGTGGAAAATATCAATTAATTTAAAAAATATTATAATCAAACATAAGTCTTTGAAAAAATTGTGTATTTACAATGAATGGTTTTTGCGTAATCCATTTAATGACCAATCAAGTCAGTATTTTTAGCCAAAATTTTGAGAAAATGGGTGAGGGATACAAAAAATGATTTTACACGAATCATGTACATCCGGTATTATTTTGGTCTTTTCAAATTTCTTAGATATGTCTTGTATCATTCATTTATAACAAAAAAGTTGAAATAATATGCATTTTGTACTTAAAACTGGGAAAAATTACAAAAATACAAAATTGACAGCATGGTAAATTTTACACAAAAAAGCGTCAAAATATGATAAAACTTTCTTACATTAACACCTACCTATAGTTTTTGTAAGTAAAATTTATTCAGATTGGTCCACTTCATCTTTATGGAAAGTATGAGAAAAAGTTTAATTGTGAAACTGTGATTTTTTTCATGATAATAGCCCAAAAATAGGTATCGATGAAAAATGGGAAAATCATCAAAATTGGGCATTTTCAAAAGGCCGTAGCAAAACAAAAGTGCACCACCATATGATTTTTTCTTCACCAATTATTTTGTTACAGTCTTATAAACCCAAAAATCAGGTTAAGAAAAAAAGTTTAATTCTAGAAATTTTTGGCTCCTCAGAGGTGTACATCCTTAAATATCAGAAACTACTTCTGATCTTATAGAGTTAAATAAACTAACAATAAGAAATTGTTCACATGCTGCATATTTTATACGTCTTTATTTTATTATACCTCAGTTATCATTTTCTGTATGAAATAAGAACACAATATTCTGGCTATTTTTCAAATTACAGCTTTGAACTATTTGACCGGTCAATGGTTTCCGACTTTTGGACCTCAATTAAACTTTATTACAAATTTCGCGGAATTTTATATGCAGATACTGAATTCGAGATTTTTGAAAACACAGATGTAGTAACGACGTCGCGTTTTACCTATTGTATCTTGGGTTGACGTCAGTACATGTCGTAGCCTTAGCATTTCAGAATATTTATGAAGTATGTGTGAAACAGAATGGTTGGGTTTTTGCTTTTAAGATTTAGTTGATTTATTGCCGCCATTAATTATATGTTGTCTTTTTCGATGTAATAAAACACTTACAGGCTGAATATATATACAGTATATTTTCAAGACTTGCAGTGTCAATAATATATCATGTCGACAGAGGAGCATCAGTAAGATTCGAAATTCTTCAAGTCTTGTTGATTTAGAAATAATTAATGTACGGTTCATAGTGTGTGGTAATTCGATTTATATATATAATCCAATTCTGTATAATCGTTGTCTCATTTACGTATCCCGAATACCTCCTTTTATCTATCCACTGTAATAATGAGTTTTACCTAAAATAGTAAGATTGAGGTGACTTTATGACTATTTCAACAGCAACGCCTGTTCTGATGCCTACTCCGAAGTTTGGAACATTTACAGCAATAGTCAATTTTCGTATGTTAGTTAATTGGCGAAAATTTTTATAATTTAAGAAAAACATTTGGGTGATTAAAGGCTTGTCATATAGTATCGTCACAAGGTTATTGCCTAATATTGTAGACTTCCGTAGATATTTTTTGTTGTTAAGTTTCTGTCTTATTGATGTATATCCCATTTTCTCTTTATTCATTGTTATGTCTACCACAGTACATTCTAAATGCATAATAACTTTATACATATGTTTAACTAGTATTTTTCTGAATAGATAGATTGATGTATTGACTAAAAAGCTTTGATTCCTATACTTTCTCTACTGAACGTAAAACTTATCATGCTGTGTGTAAATATTAAATGTACTGTTTTTTTAAAGATGTAGTGACTTTTAACTTTGTTTCGAAGCATTTAAGTTATCGACGCTAAATTTGTCTTTTATTCATTTAAAAATTTGCAAATAACGAATGTATACCGACCAAATTATATATGTTTCCGTTCCTCTTTATAAAATTATCGATTGATTCAAAGCATTTCATCCACATTCTTAAAATGTAGTACACTATGTTTACTGCTTTGGTTACATACACGTGTACGAGTTGTATAACATTTTTACAGATGAAAAGTAAAACAATTAAAATTAAGACGAGATTTCCTCATCTATAGAATCTCATGAAATAAGGGGAACTAAATTGACATTAACGTGTGCTGTTTTGTATGTAGATTATTCATCAGGTGTTGATTAAAAAATAATAAGTTAGTGTCACCTCGACTTCAATGTTTCCCTCAGATCACAGCACGGCAGAATGGATAGTTTTATCAAATATTTATCAAAGGAGCCAGGATTATAATTTAGTACGCCAGACGCGCGTTTCGTCTACATAAGAAACTCAGAAATCATGATAATTAAACACGGGAAGGTTATAACTAATTTTTATTCTAAACTTCAAATTGTTATCACATACTAGGATGTATTTTCATTTACAAACCTGCTCGTGCATTTTTCATTGTTATTCAACGCAAATTTATTTTCTAAGATACCTGGGACGATCGTATTTCACAAAGGATTTCTATTGTCTACTTATTGTACCTCGAACTTATTTACCCGATGTAGGTCTTTAAGTTGAGGTTCAATTTACTTAAAGTTAATCGGGCATGACTAATTAGATACGCCCTCTTAAAATCAGGGGGTCCGAAATAGGATTGGGAAAAACACCCTGCAAAATACCTTAATTTACCATTTCAAGAATTTGTTTGATTCAAAGTGCTTCTGGTTGCTTAAATATCTTCGATCAATAATCAGGCGGTATTTTGTGGAAGTAAATAACCTGTCCCGAACCGGCTGCAATAGGAATTGATTTATAAAAAAGTCCATATCTCAATTACTTATAGTGGCCGTTATTGTTTGTAAATTCATGACGTTTTATATATGACATTCGTCTATCGTGGAGAAAAAAAGAAGGAGGGCTTACTTAACTTAACGAGTTCGATCATTATGGTTCAAATCTGTTCTATTACGGCATACGTGTTACCTCTAGCGAACGCTCTGCCTTATTGTAAAAAGTGCCACTCTAAATTTGTAAACATTTGCTTCAAATTGATCCACTTTGAATCTAGTCGTGAATATGCATGACATATTTGCCACTGGACACAAAGGAGCAATAAATTAATCAGCTTCATGTAGTGATTTATAATAATTTGTCCTCAGTTGATTATAGTCTCAAACAGTTTTCCAATTTTTGCTTCAAATTGATCCACTTTGAATCTAGTCGTGAATATGTATATTGTCTTGCTGATCGGTTTTGTTATAATTTTTTTTTCATCTACTATTCTTCTAGCAAAAGTCACAAAAATGTTGTTAAAATCAGCCATGCGACTTATAATTATTTAAAAAGATTAAGCTGACTTTTCTTGTTGTTTACACATTTCAATCATTTAACTCGCGTGTAGATTGTCTTTCCCTCTGATGTTTTTTTTAAGGTAAAGATAACGTGGAATTCTCACTGCACCAGGCATCTGATATACATTCCTATTATATTTTGATCGGACAAAGCTGTGTATTTATATAACCAACAAGCCAAACGAACGCACCCATTTAGCAAGGGTATACTGTGGAACGGGAGAGGTCTAGAGATGTAAATATTTCTATACCCAATCAAATGTTGGTTTTGAATAAAAGGAGATAAAGGTATACATTAATGCGACAGCAACCCAAAGACAGATAAATAAAAATATTTAGAGTCAACATTCGGTCTTTTTTATAGAACATTCCGTATACAGAATAATAAGCTCAAAACCGCCACCCATGACTAAATAATAGTTATACGGAGCTAATTCAATATTTTCCGTCAAATATTATATATCCGAAAAGGCACATTTGATTTACTATTAGTTACCGTGAAAGATAATAATCCCAACAATCACAAGTGTTTGAAACAATTCACTTGCCATTTTTTAATTTTGATTGGTGAAAATTTAAGAAGTTTTAATATATACTAGCAAAAGAAAAACACTTCACTGTATGATAAAACGGTAAAATAAATAATGATAATGGATGACAACCAGTGGCGAATAAAATCAATATTCAGGACGATTACGTGAAATATAATAAGAGCATTAACCCCGTTTTTTACTAGACTGACAAGCTGAGTCTTTTTTTTTATCGTGTAAGTTCACAAGATATTAGTTCGCAGGAAGAAAAGTCACCCGACCAGGACACATTTCCGACGCTGAGCCGGCCAGTCTGTGCTCTTACTTTTATGATGCCACGTGTTAAGCGTTGAAATGGAATACGAATTTAATTAACGTCTTTGTTTGACCCGTTCGAGATTCGAACAAATTTAATGACCTCCCGCTCTCGAGGCGAACACCCCACACGAGTCCAACCAGGAGAGCAGTAGTGATCGGTAGTACAGAATATCATACCAAAAACTAAAGTACAATAAACAATATAGTTTCACAGAATTCTCACAGTTACTAAAGCGAGCTAAAAGTATCTAACCTAAATTGGATGCGTGAAATGATAATGTAAACTACACGTAAACATGGATGATCGACTTCAGGGTAGATTTTATGAATCAAATTAAAAACTCTTGCACCTATTGTACGACCTACCTATTGTATTTGAAATTTATGTGTTATAGTCATTAACAGGCATGAAATATTTGCTACTGGACTTAAAGCAAACAACAATCAATCAATTTGATTAATATCTCTGTTACAGTACTAGTACTTGGCACACAAAGACAAGATCTTGTAAAATGCTATAATTTACAATTTTCATTTAAATTTTTATGTTGTTTTCTTTTCTTTTTTCTTTTTTTTTTTGGGGGGGGGGGTCTCTTCAGTTTATCACATAAATGACTGCTTATTCAAAAGTTCTAGATATTTTTTTACTATTGTTCTTATCTAATGTTTAAATACGATTTATAACATGATTTTTTTTGTCGGGCAAGGATAAAACTGAGAAAGATAAAAGTTTGTTTCAGGTGTTTTTGCTTCATTTAGACACGAAAAGGGAATAACGGACGACTAACTTAAAGTGTTTGTTTTCATATAACTTATATTGAACTTGCGAATATATCTCACCCAACACGTTTTGATCGGGACAGTGAAACCTAGTTCAATACGGTTTTATTCATTGAAGTTTGCACGCATAGTTCTTATTTTAAAAAAAACACAAATAAAGCAAGATCTATTAATTAATTGGACTGAATAGACAAAACTAATTATTTTGCATTCGCATGTATCTTTATGTAGGAAAATTACCAAATCAGAAACAAAAGGAACATTTGCCGGATAAATATTGTGAAGGACCTTATGCATCTAGGACTGTCCGATTAAAAGTTCTTAAACAAGCTGTTTAAAAAGCTAATTGTTGGAAGAGTTTACTTACTGTTTTCTAAGGTCTGATCTTTACGATTCTATTTCATGATTACTGACAGATCGAAAACATCAAGTATATATAGCATGAAGTTGTTGGGCATAATATTCATTGGTCAGTTATAAATGAGGTCTGTACGGGGGTTTTGATTGCTGATTAATTAAATAAGAAATCGTTATTTTGAAAAGTTGTCTAAAAAATATAAATTTACCCCCTAATTTTGTAAAACTATCATTTGGTGTTATTTAGATGCTATTTTTTTTTTATCATAAATAAATAATTATATGATGTAATTGCATTAAATTGGTCCGTTTTCATTTTAATTTGGTAACTGTTAATTGTATGTATCAGTCTGAGTACTGTTTAACTATCATTTAAGTTTGGCATATTTAGACTCGTCCAGTTCAGGGGAATTAGGTTTCTGCAAGTGCTTTTTATGTACTTTTCATATGTTTTTGACGGTTTGTAAGTCAGTAAAAGTTCAATGATTAAGTTAATATTGACATTAAAAGACCTCCTCACAAAAAGGGCTGTTCAAATCCCCTCGCCCTTCGGGCTCGGGGATCTGAACACCCCTTTTTGTTCGGAGGCCTTTTAATATCAATATTAACTTATCATTGAACTTTTACTATTACGAAACGAATGAAAAATGATTGTCATTTAGGAACAGTACGAGTAACTTAGTTTTACTTTTAAAACGTATTATATGTTTATGTTTACGTACCTATGAAGATATCATCGATTTATCAGAAGAAAAATAACAATTGAAACTTTCTAAATACTCAAAAAAAAAAGTTAAACATGTTAAATCATTTTTGCTTTTTAAGTGTTGATTACTTTAACAAAACGAACAAGTAATGGGTCGATATGGCTTTCCGTTGACTAATAGAATTATCATTTCACTAGTCAAAAGTTAAATACTTACATGGGTAACACAATATTTTCTTTTAAAATACCCTGTTTATAATACATATTACAGTTCTCTTTGTTTATAATAAACGGATGTATGGAGGTAAACATAGGATAAGAAGAAATTAATGGGTTTTTTACAAAAGATTTCAACCTTCTTTGCATAAAAAACTAAATGTTTCCATGATGTACTAAGTGGTAAAATCCTCAACAATATCTCAATAACTTTATTGGAATGAAAAAAAGTTTAAACTCCATTGTGTATGGACTTTGATCCAATATTTAGCTACAAACCTTCCAAACCGAGAATCTGAGAAGTGTAAAGTACATAGACATTGGTCTGCTGAATATTTGTACATGGTAAGTTTTGCTTAAATATTTGCGATATAAATCAAAAACATTTCTACAAGTTGAATATATTTTAACAAACAGCGATCATGTTTGATGATGAATAATTTTTTTTCTTGATTTCGCCAGGAAAATTTATTTGGTAAATTTGGATCATTAAATTTCAGAGAATATTCTTTTTTTCATTATGATTGGCTGGTGAATAGCTCACATGACCCCTCAATCCAGGTAATATTTTAGCTTTGAGCAGAACCGGTTGATATCCAGCTGCAATTAAAACAAAAATACTGAACTCGTTATTAGAGAATCTTTTATTTTGGGTAGTAATTGTTTTAATTCTAGACACATTTGATAACACATCCGATTTCAGTAGAATCAAATACTGTTGGATCTTTAAAAAGCATAAATTCAACAAAAAAAAAATACACGGAGAGATAAAACAAAATAATGCCTTTATTTTTCTTTTACTTTTTTTTAATTATCAGTTTAAATGTCACTTTGTTATCTGTCGCTTTTTTTTAAATATACGAATAAAATTATTGATATAGCTCAATTTCAGAAAACGACGATGTTGATCATGTTGATAGTAGACATGCAAAACAGATCACAAATGGAGGTGTATGTTCCTTTTGTATAGTCAAGTTCTTGAAAATGTAGCCCATCATGCCATTACTTTTCTAATAATACTCCATGGAAAAAGGCAAATAAACTCATCATAGATACATGTACCAGGATTTTCTGTATTTGCACCAGACACTTATTCATCTTAAAGACTCATCAGTGACGCTCAAATAAAAAAAGGCTAAATAAAGTACTAAATTGAAGATACTGACAAGGAAAATTACAACTTTGAAAATCGGAACACCACAATGCCAGGTCTAAACAAAATATCAGCTGGGTATAGAAAAACTTGTTGAAATTGTTAAATTTTGTAAACGTAATACAGGTAATTGTTAGTGGTTAATTCATTATTTTTTTAATATATTGCTAAAACATGTTAAAGAAAACCATAGTAGTATTTCTTAAATGTTTTCTTCTTTTATTTTATTATAGAAAGTGTGTAAAAGGTTTGTAAAATTGTGTTGAACATATGAATACACTATTAAATTATTAATTGCATGTAAAAGTGTCAGTCCATCAAATTACCTTCATGTTGTCCACAAAAATGTCCACTAATTGAAAATTAGTTATTAATGTATGTGGTTTTGAATTCGATATGGCTGTGACAGAAAAAATTTCCCCATCTATATCAAGAATTTAACAGTAAGAAAACAAATGAATATTTTGATGAAGTAGATGTGTTTTGTCAAAGGTAAGATTGGTTTGAGAATAGTTTAACCCTTAAAATATGGACAGTAGAAGGAAAAACAGAACGAAGGTCATCAAAATATAATTTGTTGATCTATTAGAGTTCCATTGTTCAAAATGAATTTTGAACAGCGGCATACTGCTGTTGCCTTTTTTCAAATATCGTAATGGAAAATGCTAATTTGAATCATACATATTATACAAATGGATTCGTTGTTTTGTCCTGATTTTAAAAGCCCGTGATCTTTGTATTTTATTAACTCTACCTGTCTTATCTTTGTGTTGCAACATTATACTACGCTTCTTGAATAACGTATCGAAGTTAATACTATTATATTCATTCTTGTAGAAATTCAAACAATTACTAAACATGGTGTATTAATCAAGGTTTAAACTACCCATTATCAATAATAATCATTAAAGACAAAAACATACCACAACAGTTAAACAAAGATAAAAACATAAACACCGATCATAAAAAAAAAAACACGATGCCACGCAACATAGGCAGAAAATCGTAAAATCACGTAAAACTACATGGCGGCTGTCATATGTGGAGCAGGATGTGTTTCCATTCCGAAGCACCTGTAATTATGTTATTCAGTCTTTACTCCGCTATTATTTGTATACTGTTGTTTAACATTTGATACCTGTATCGTTTTTTAAATGGCGTTGAAAGTTTGTTTTCGATTTATAAGTTTGAATATTCTTTTGGGGTATTTCGCCAACCAACCAGCCTACAAAAATGGAGGAGGATGTACATAGCAGAGCATTACACAAAACAATACATGGACGACGAAACAGTGTGCTCAGATGTATATTCATTAATCAGCTTGTCGTTTTTCTCAAATTAAAGAACTATTTTTAACAGATCATTTATTGTTAAAAAAAGTAAAAATGAAAACCTGCTAGTATTGCTATCCGTATCTTCGAGCATATTATCATCTTCAACGAGCCAGACATTTGATTAAGAGAGACTTAGATAGATTAGTAGAAACAAATGATCAAATGCTGTGATCCAGTCAGGAATATGTAAATCATGTTAATAGAAGCGCATGTACTCCCAGCGAAGCGAGACCAGTGTTTTAATTAACGCAATGGTTTCCTGCCAAGCAGGCATCAGCCGCGATACGATCCTTCATTGGGAAAAGTAATGGCATGTAAATGGCTGTAGTCGAAAAAGAGGGTCGAATCACTACAAAAGTCAAAAAGTCTGAAAAGACCAGTTTTTGTCTGAATTTGCATGAATTTTTACTCGACATTCTTAATTTGTCTATATCATTTTTAAAAGTTCTTGACATAGTATGAATTTGTCTAATAAGGTTCTTCATTTTTCTTCACAAGTGTCTTGACAGTATGAACATTGTCTTAAAATTTCTCGACACTTCCTGTATCATCTGATAAGAGTCTGGATTAGTCTCGACCTATTCTTGACTGTCTTAAATTTGTCTCGATCTGTCTTGACATATTCTTGACATTCTTGATAATGTCTCGATTTGTCTTGACATATTCTTGACAATCTTAAAAATGTCTGAATATGTCTAGGGACATTCTTTACAGTCTTGAATATGTCTTGACACTATTTCAACAGTATAAATTTCGCCTTAAAATGTGAACAGACTTATTCTGCACTGTTTATGACATTCTATTGTTGTTACATACTTATTATAGCTTAACTAAACTGCCTCTGACCTTTGTTAGTCTTGTATTATTTTAATTTTAGTTTCTTGTGTACAATTTTGGAATTAGTATGGCGTTCATTATCACTGAACTAGTATATATTTTTTTAGGGGCCAGCTGAAGGACGCCTCCGGTTGTGGGAATTTCTCGCTACATTGAAGACCTGTTGGTGACCTTCTGCTGTTGTTTTTTCTATGGTCGGGTTGTTGTCTCTTTGGCACATTCCCCATTTCCATTCTCAATTTTATTTGAAGAATCAAGGATTAATTTGGTATAGTAAGATACCCTTTTGGTTCAACTAAGTTGGAATACCCTGAATAATTCCCAATGTAGTCTAATTTTGATTTATTTTTTATTAAACGTTTAATTGATTGTTTTCATTTGGAATATAAGTTGAAGTTACTGACAAACAGTATTTAGATATTTGCCGTTCGCAAAACTGCCAGTCAAATTTGCTTTACTAAAATAGGTGTCTCGTATGCAGTTAAAATGGACCCATTATAAATACATTTATTTATTATTCCTGGAGTAGATAATATTTTTCTTTTGATCTTTGGGAAATATTTATTTTTTTTATGTTAAAATAATTAACTTCATAATTTTGGTGAAGAAAATCAATTTTAATTCATTTTTTTTCCATCAAAATGATGATTTTCATTTTCATCTATGAACAAACTTTTTAAATTATAGTGGCATGGTCGGTCAACTGATAAGCTTATTACAGGTAAAGCAGTAACTTCTATTTGACAGTTGAGTGTAATCTGGAGTGTGGAATACCTTAATTGTATTGGAAACATCCTGTCCATGTGTAATACTTAATATATATTCCAACAGATGACATTACACAAATTTTTCTTCTGTTAAATGAATCATTTGTATACATGTATCATCATAATTTGCTATTTAAATAAACCACATTTTGGTACAATAATTATTTACTATATAAACATTGAATATTATGAATGAAGAATGAAATATGTCTACAGTATGACTAGTTTAATCATTTTATTTATAAGATTAAGTAATCAAAATTTGTAATTATTTAAAAACCCAATTTTAAATTGTTTTATATCAACCAGAGACATATATACACATTTAAATTATTCTATACATTAGATTTCATAGCCATATTTGCATTTATAGAGATATTTATATACCCAAATTTTTAATTATTTTACATGCCCAACTTTTATTATTGAAGTGTAACTTGAAACAACAGTATATTATATAGAGAGAAATAAATATTATGTTAAAGTTATATCATGAATATTGGTCTTGATTTGTAAAACTCAGAACTGTCAAGTAAATTTAAGACACAATTCAAAATGTTCAGAATATGTCAAGCCATATTGAGAAAAAAAAAGAATGTCGAGAACATGTCGAGAAATTTTAAGACAGTATTCAAATGTCAAGAAATTGTCAAGAAATTTTAAGACAATATTCACAATGTCGAGGATATGTCATGTAAATTTCATACAAATTTGATATAAATGAGAATTTGTCAAGAAAAATTTAGACACAAGTCATACTTTTGGAGAATGTCGAGAAACAGTTCATGCAAATTAAGACAAAAACTGGTCTTTTCAGACTTTTAGACTTTTGTAGTGAATAAAGAAGTCAAATAATTAAGGTAAGGTATGTTTCAATAATACACTTTTTCAATCTTTTTTTTTTTATGTCTTTAGTGTAAATTTAAATAGTTTTCTCTAAATATAAATTGTAGTTTTTGTATGCTGGGCGATAACGACATTTTCAGATAATTTTGTCAACAGATAAAGTTGCGGAGATTTGTTTATGTATTGAACGCCATCCGCACTATAAAACTATGATTGATTTTGAGAATTAAGATATTTTTGAACATGTATTTAAAATAATTAATGATATTACTTGCATTTAATTGTGTAATAAAAGTGTATATCTAGGTAATTTTTACTGTTAAGCCATACTTTTCTATTGGTGAGATATTTTCATGGTACACTAAACATGCAGTTAATATTTTGTGGTGTTGTACTGGTGTAAATGTTTCTACTCGATATTTGGAACAATACACACTTGATATATTAACATTATTGCTTGAAAAACATGCGTCATAATACATTCAAATGAAATTAGCATCGGCTGTAATAGAATACTAAGTTATATTTTTTTTTGTCATTTTTCAATGCAGTACATTGAAAAGTATGTAGCTGATTACTTTTTTCCACAATTCTATGTATTCTATAAATAGCTTATTCCATTATCTTTATTGGCTTTCCAAAACTTTGTTTTAGATACATAACTATAAATTTGCAGAACCTTCGATATAACAAAATATTCAAATTTATAAACATGTTCAAAGTTTCAACAAAAGGTCAAACAGATGTCTTGTACCTTCAAAAAGCATCATCATCATCATCATCATCATCATCATCATCATCATCATCATCATCATCATCATCATCATCATCATCATCATCATCATCATCATCATCATCATCATCATCATCATCATCATCATCATCATCATCATCATCATCATCATCATCAATCATCATCATCATCAGCATCATCATCACCAACACTCACGTCATCATCACAGAGTTATTTGATCTTTCTAACTTTCTTTTTTTTTACTCTTCTTTTTCTACCTCTGATAGCTTGTATTCTATAAACTGTTTAATTTACACGGAGAATATTTTTTTTATTTACTTGTGTTAAAACATGTTGATGTGAAATATAAGTGGTATGTTTAAATTGAAAAAAAATTAATCATAATAAATACATGAATTGCCAATAATGTACCTACACTAAATCAAGTTAAAACATATTGACCAATTACCTAAGCAAACCTAGTAATTCAGTTATGTTTCCTTTATTAAACATGTTCAAATTGATTGAAATAATATTGTTAATGAAAAAGTAAATTCACAAAAGTACTAAACTCCGATGAAAATTCAAAACGAAAAATCAAATGGCAAAATCAAAAGTACAAACACATCATACGAATGGACAACAACTGTCATATTCTGAAAGAATGTTTTTTTGTTTTACTTAAGCTTTGATTCTAACTCAACTGTCGTATATTGGTTTGTTTGGTAATTGCATTTGATTCCCTCAGCAATTTAATAAATACTTAATACTCATACAAGAAATAGAATCCTTCAACTGGTTATGTTCTTATACGTCATTGGCTATAAATATTAGGTGGTAAAGCTATATGCAGAACTGTCTGTTTCCATTCCTGAGAACATGTAGTAAAAGTACGTTAATTCGTATTTAGTATATTCAATTGAAAAAGAAGGAATACTATCAAGCAGAGTGCACCTATAAGTGTTTATCAAACAGTTGATATTAAATTTGACGTACTTGTCATTCTAGCATGATGATGTTTGTTTGAACTATAGACTAATATTGAGAAACACTCATTTTCTTTGCATTCGTGTCGATTTTTTAAGATTTCCCACAGGGTAATTATCATTTGTGTATTTTAATTTCATTTTTTGCTGATTAAACATATCATTTAATTGTTTTTCTTTTCTTTTTGTGTTTCAGTACATGGTGTCACTGGTTTGAAAATGTAGAAAAAATATAGGCATTAAAATTACATAACATTTTACTGAATAGAAATTGTTTTATATTTTAGTTACTTACTAAGATTTAATAATTTTGCTTTCTTCTTTTTGTTCATTGGTCAGTTGATAACACCTGGTTTCTATAAAATGATATTTTGATTGTTATAAACCGCATTGCAGTTGTGTAGACTTGTGACTCGAGACTTAAACTATACATAGTCATGTATATGCGTATAATCTTTGTAGCAGTTCTATCATTTTTCTGCTATTGCAAAGGTGAATTGCATTCGTTTTCGATCAAATATAAAACACGAATCACATCGAACGAAACAGTAATCACAACTGTAGCAGTACCTTCCTCCGTTGCATGTGCCAGAGAGTGTAACAGAGATGATTGCTGTACAGCATGTTACAACAAAACAGCAAACACATGTCACCTTCATAGAGACTGTTTTCCTGTAATTGAGCATTCTGAAAGTGGTGTTCTTCTACGAAAAAATGGTAAGTGAGCATATTAATCATTCTATGTTTTTGATTTGATGTTTTTGTGTAAAAGAAAACAGGAATCAAAATAAAACGCGTTTTGCTTTTGATCACGTAAAACTAATATCTGGCTCACTGCAATTACCAATTTCAAAAGTTTAACTTGTCAATCAAAATAAGTTGATGTTATAAAGCTTATTCCTAGTGATATTGTTGCCTATTACATTAACAATATCTTCAAAGTTAACTAAGATCATTTGGCTAATACATGTAATATATGTGTGTGTCCCTTTTGATAAAAACAAATTAATTTCAAGAACCGATAGGACTGTTAGTTTCTGTGGGTTTCAACATTTCTCTGCAGTAAAATACCCTCTTCTCCGTCGTATGGTGTGTATATATCTAAATTGATACGTTGATGATCGTGCATATTCACACGCTACTGCCTTCAAGAACAAGAATTAGATCCTTATGCAGAAAATGTTCCATCCGAGTTATGAGGAGGCAAGATTAAAAATGAAACTCCGTAAAATTTATGGATACCATCATAAATTGGTTGATCTTTACGATTTGTCTGTGTGTCTAAACTAACTTATGACATTTTAACCACGTCTCGATTGTGGTATAAATAAAGGCAACAGTAGTATACCGCTGTTCTAAATTCATAAATCGATAGAGAAAAAAACAAATCCGGGTTACAAACTAAAACTGAGGGAAACGTATCACATATAAGAGAACTACGACACAACTACGATATAACATCTAGGTATTCTATCTGATAAGTACCAAACGTGACCTATTTCCGGATAGGACTGTTATATCGAGAGTTTTTTTACATTGCTGTACGAAGGGTTTCGGTATTTTGTTCATCCAAAATTCGTGTACTAGTATTTATTTTTAATGTTTCTGTTTTGGTGTTAATATATCGATTGAATAATCTGTTATGATGTATCATGTGTTGTCCAAAAAAAAGTGCCTTTCAATACCATCATCGTCATTTTGCAGAATATATCTATTATACTGAATGTGAATTGGCATTGCAGTTTGGCGTGTTTCGGTGTTTTGTACATCCATGGTTTATTTTTTTTTTATGTTTATGTTATGGTTTCGGTTAGATAAACTGTTATGTCTTATTGTTTACAGTCTAAATAAAAAAAATTTAAATGTTTTTCCATTACATCATTGTCATAGAACATGTTAGTTACGTTAGGATCATAAAAATTAATCTTATGTCCCTTTGTAAAGCACAAATTTTTGTACAATTCAAATACTAGACTTAAAAATGAACAGAATTAAAAGGATAAATGTGATTCATTGCAGTTTATCATAAATTATAAATAATTATGCATGAATGTTGTATATTCGAAAACTCAGAACCTTTTTTATGACTATCGATTCGCTTTATCTATCGAATATTAATATATATCTGTCAGTGTTTTTGTATACACTGACGTCATTTAATAGTATATAAAATATATAAATGTCTTTCGAAAGTCCCTACAGAATACCTTACCGAATAATTATCAATTGCCTTCGGCTCGTATACAGTATTAGTTTCATACATTCTCATCTCTTCTACATAACACTTATTTTAATAATATCAAAAATCATTATAAAAGAAGAATCGAAATTTGTTTCGGATACAAGAACATGTTGTTTTTTTTTGTATTTCTGATTTCAGATGTTATTTTAAGTAACCAAGACACAACTGTTCAAACCGGGATCAAGACAACGAGTGATAAGACAACAAGGGACAAGACAACAACGAATATTACTTACTACACAATGGCAACTGATAAAACAAGCTCCCAGCCAGGTAGTGGCATTACAACAGACTATATGAAAATAACAGACACAAAGGCCCGTACCGCAGCAAAGATAAGTGACTTAACAATCTATGAAACTACTAACCTCACTTTAACAACTGTAAACACAGGCATCAAGACAACGAGTGATAATTTAACTAGTGACAAGACGACAACAACTGACATGATGTACTATAGAACGACAACTAACAAAACAAGCTACCAGACAAATAATACAACAACCTATATAAAAATAACAGACACAAAAGTCAGTACCGCAGCAAAGACAACTGACTTAACAACCTATGAAACAACAAAACTTAAGACAACAACTGTGAAAGCAACACCAGTTCAAACGACAAACGATATCCTTGATTGTACTGGAGTTGTAAGTGGCAGTACTAGTGGTGTATATACTATATACATTGAAAATCAACCTGTTGACGTTTACTGCGAAATGACAGGCGGCGAACAATGGACGGTATGATAATATTATCATTCGTTATGAAAATTGAAATATATTTAATGCAACTTAATTTGAGATATTTATTCTGTTACATGTGTTACAGAATTGCAAACTGAAAACTTCATACTTAGCAGAAAGTCGTTTTTATTCAAAACAAATTTAACTTCCTTTTAACATTTGTTCTGCAAGGAAAAACAAGTCTTAATAAAGCCCATTCCTATGATACCAGTTTTTGTCCTTTATAATTATTTGTTTTGTTTTTTTTTTATTTTAAATGAGCAGGGGATTGTAATATAAGTTCTTGTATAAGAATATCATTTGACATAGTTCGAGGCAAACCTTAAATATTCTCATGTGATTATAAATAATATTATAAAAATTGTCAAGATTTTTTTTCTGAGCATTTCTCAATTGAAAATTATAATTTGAGTTAAAAAATTTAATGTAAGGCTGCATTCTTAAAAAAACAGTAAATGATTTGTGAATGTTTTGTCTCGCATTCGAAATCAACGGCACTGCATTGAAAAGGAAAGAATTTTGATTTCTTCTAAATTAAATTACGAATCATTACCTGGTTTACTATGACTGTGGAAGTTGATAGTTCAGATTAAAATCACCACTTTGAACTCTTGTTTAAATGTAGCAACTCACTTTGATGTGTTTTTTAGTAGCTATCTTATAAGTATCAACCAACTTTTAAGGAGTAATCGTAGGAAAACTCTAGAATTTCGTATCAAACTGTATACATATACTTTATTTACATCCTGCAAAGTCATCATTTAACAATTTGAGTATTGTTGTATCCCTCGTTTGTACTTTTGTGTTTATTTACCATTGTTCTTATATTTAAATTGTTGTCTTTGCACTATCAAGATGATTTTCAAAAGTCTACAAAAGGATGTAAATTATTGCATATTTAAATTTTGATAAACAATTTGGCGTTTACAAAACAAATTCATGGCAATATAAAATCTTTAAAAAATCAATCTTAATACAAATGATTATAAACTAAAAATGCAAAAACACACACTTATTTACCGCATGTCTACCAATAATATAAATGTTTTATAGTGCCTATGGTAAATAAACCAAAATCTATCAACAGGTGATACAAAAAAGACTAGATGGTACAACAGATTTCTACCGAAATTGGCAGGAATACAAAGATGGATTCGGGGACGTGAATTTGGAATATTGGCTAGGTATTTATTTAAGCAGAATTTATCGGCATTATCAACACGATTTTTTTTTAAATTCCAGATAAGTAATGTGATCACAAGAGTTGTAGAATCTTTTGGTTCTTTGTTGTGAATGAATGAAACCACAAGGGCAGATTAAGCTAAAATAGTTTTGAAATATGAAACCGATTATATACTACATGTAATGATTATCAGATATATTTAAGACAGATTTTATTGGAAATCAGAAACATATAACAATTGCGGTAAGTACTGTCATTTGTTGCAAATTAAGGCTATTATCTATGTTTCGTATTAAAGACAATACACTGATTCTCGATAAGGTAATTATTATATAATGAATTACAATAAATACTTAATAATTATACATTTTATATTTGATTCCTGATTTCTTAAATGAATTTAAATATGTTTGATGACATTCTTTATATTCATGAAAGCCTTCCGCATGTTACAATTATTTCAAGCTTTTATAGTATGGGTATGACCGTCAATTATCTAGTTTAAGACTAGCTTGTCATTGATAACTCGAATGAAACAAATCCGAATTTTTTTTCTGATGATAAAGAACGCATACCTTTTAATTCTATCAACCCTGTGGATGCAATGGAAAGCAGACAGAGACTTCAAATGGTATTCGAACATGATATATTTAATGGCTCAATACTTATTTAGAAAAGTACAGTACTTAATAACACTGGCAGCATTGGTACTCTATGCAATTCTTTTTTTTTTATTGGAAACGAAAACTTGCATAAGATACTATCCACAAAAAGTTATAAACTACGGATTGATTTGGAAGACTGGAACGGTGATACCCGGTATGCAGAATATGATACGTTTGTTGTTGGGAGTGAGAACACAAACTACATGCTGACTATTTCTGGCTATAGTGGAGATGCTGGTAAGTGCAAAAATATAATAATTTATAAAATGGGGATTCTATTCTACGTTTTTATGATATTCAAAAAATGCAAGTTCGTCAGTTTTAAATCGATCACATTGATGGTTATTTAAGAATTAACCGTTAATACTCAGTATTTGTACTAGTTCCTATAAACATTTCAAAAAAGGTATTCTAAATTTGTTTTAGAGATCTGGTATGGACTAATCAGCCTTTTCGTTCGACTCTGATATTAAATTTCTAGTTTCTAGTTATTACCAGTACAAATAATAGAATAGAAATATGTTGATTGATGTTGCTTGCTTGACGTCCAATGTAAGCATGTTAAGCAAAGAGTAATAATCAGTATCATAGCTGCTGTAATATGTAAAATATACATTCATGTTTTCGATTCGAAGTCTCTTATTTCAAATAAATTATTCTTTATAACTTTCGTTTTTTAAATGCATTGTCACGTGACTTCTTAAGGTTGTACTTTGTAAATACAACTGTTTCTCAAACCACGCTTGTTTTGGTGAGATATATGATATTCATAGATAATTTAATTTGTTGACATGCTGGTTCCCAGATATGATCTCTGTGTTTCATCTCATGGTAACATAACTTGGGACTGTTACCAGTATAAAAGCATACTATTTCGGTGTAAAATGAATTCTAAAGTAGGCAAAAAGTAACGGTATGAGTAGTACACAATTTTAGTATAACTAACAAGCTCTTGGCATATAAATGTTGAAAAGAATTCGCAGAGCTCTATTTTGACCTTTGAATAAAATAGTAGTGCATATCTCGACTTTCTATTCTAGAATATAATTTTTCACGAAACTTCATACTAAAAGTGTCACAGTTTTAGCCTCAAACGGAGTCTGATAACTGTTTAATATGTTGTTTGCCATTTTTTTTTTTTTTTTTGATGAATTATGAAAATATTACTTTATGATTCGCATAACTTCATCAGAAAAAATCACTATTCCAATTGGACGAAAATTTAATCACAGAAAAGCGTAAAGGGCTACATAAGCATAACGTACCAAAAAAGTACTGAGCAAAAATCTATCAAAGGTTAACTTTGCCCGAAGGGAGTTTTTTATCAGTATCATATAGTATCTTCATAGCCATTTCCACAATGGCTGATTGTTATTGTTCTGTTTAGACAAGGACACATATATCAATATGTACGTCAAACGTTATTTTTTCAACATCAAAAACTATTTTTAAAAATACATTTACCTTAATAAAACTAGGTTTTTCTTTTCTATGTCATACTTTAAGTTTATATCTCCTATGATGTTATTTGCGAGACAATAAACTTCCAATTAACGTTTAGACAGTCATGTAGCTTAAATAGTAAATATTTATCAAGCAAAGAAAGAGAAGCCAATCATTAAGATATATTTTAACGTTAAAGATTTATATCTTTTGCTGATATAATTGTATTTTACAGGTGATAGCTTGATAAATCCAACAAGGGGTTCAAATTATCAGATAAATGGCATGGCGTTTTCTACATTAGACAGTGACAATGACCAACATGACTTCATCCATATTGCTACATATTTACATTCAGGCTGGTGGTTAAAATGGAGTACCGACGCCAACCTAAATGGAAAGTTTTACGCAACTGAACTGTCACAAAGCAATGCAATTTATTGGCAATCCTGGCGTGCAACAGAAATTCCTCTGAAAAGCGTATCAATGAAGATAAAGCCAAACTGATAGAGTAAACAACATCATAACTGGAAAAGAAAATTGCTATTTGTGAAATGTTACCCATTCACAATATTATTTAAATCCTATAAGCAACCAAAATCGACCTACAATGTATTGAGTTGACAGTAAAAATATTTCAAAACAACCTGTAGTGTTTCTTTCATATAAGGGTGGTCATCCAACATTAAATTCATTACAGAATAAATCAGTCAATCGTCTGTCAATTTATACAACAAAATAAAATTAAAATATTTAATTTCTATATTTGTATTTGATATTTTTCATCATTTAGCATAATAAACTCAATGTAAACATGAAACATGTGTCACGCCATGCTTAAACTTGTACCGATGAATGTTGTCTTTGCCTCTAAGGAAACGCCGGATATAAGACTTGATTCGATGGGGTTACTATTGATCAAAATATGTTCTCGATGTCATTTTCAGAAAATGCCTATGCTCTAGTCAGGAATATTGAAGTTTTTTCTTTCACTTTTTCGGACTAATGTTTATTATAAACTATAAATTGTAATAGTATACTTAGGATATATTTTCTTGAAAAGAACGAAAATTAATTGTCATATAGGAACAATATCATCTCCTTAGTTGTACCTTTAAAATCCATAACATACAATTTACGTATTTAAGTTCATTTATATGTACTGAAGAAGTCATTGATTTAACAGGGAAAAAAATAAACATGCGAAATAATCTAGAAAAAATTCCTTTTCCTTTTAAAGTGTGAATTACTTTTACAGGCAGTGGGTCGATATCACGTCTTAACTACACTACAGTAATAACAAACACAAATCAATATTAAAACCGTGCAGACTAACAGAACCAGAGTTTAATGTATATTGTATATTATAAATACATTATATGAAATACAAATACATTCCAAATGAGGTACACAGAAAAAATAAACGTCTGAAAAAAAATCTACTTCAAATCAATAATAGCCCATATCTCTATCAATGTATGTATGAATACATATCCGTTTTTAACGTAACCTCGCCGCCCATGAAAAATCACCAAAACTTTACTAAAGAAAATTGATATGAAAACCTGTGTTCGGAGCAAAAAGTAAAAACACAAAAATACGGAACTCCTAGGAAAATTCAAAAAGGAAAGTCCAAAATCAAAAGGCAAAATCAAAAGTCCAAACTCATCAAATGAATGGATAACAACTGTCATATTCCTGACTTGGTACAGGCATTTTCTAATGTAGAAAATGGTGGATTGAACCTGGTTTTAAAGCTAACTAAACCTCTCACTTGTATGACAGTCGCACAAAATTCCATTATATTGACAACGATGTGTGAACAAAAAAAACAAAAACAATAGGCAAAAATGTCACAAATAGGGGTAAATAGTCTAATTCGGTAGGTCACATTCGTGAAAAGGGAACGGGATTGTAATTACAACATAAGGAACATATCCGATATCATCTGTGAAACCGATATTCCATAACGGTCAACCAACTCGTGATGGCGTCCGTAAAATTTAC
This sequence comes from Mytilus galloprovincialis, assembly GCF_965363235.1. NCBI lineage: Eukaryota > Metazoa > Mollusca > Bivalvia > Mytilida > Mytilidae > Mytilus > Mytilus galloprovincialis. The sequence continues at coordinate 16,686,278 of NC_134846.1, forward strand.
AAAGTGATGATTTCAACTTCACCGTTTAAAAAAAGAAAATTCACACCATTTGGAAGATGAAATCATCTCTTTTGTCGTAAAGTTCTGTTTTAAACCGACCCTCAAAGTCAATTTCTAGATATAAGTCATAATCAAATGGCAAAATCAAAAGCTCAAACACATCAAACGAATGGATAACAACTGTCATATTCTTGACTTGGTACAGGCATTTTCTTATGTAGAAAATGGTGGATTGAACCTGGTTTTATAGCTAGCTAAACCTCTCCCTTGTATGACAGTCGCATCAAATTCCATTACATTGTCAACGATGCATGAACAAAATAAACATACTCAAAGAGTAAAAATGTCAAAAATAGGGGTACAGCAGTCAACATTGTGTTAATCATCTTAATCACTATAAAACAACAAATGTAACGAAGAAGCACAAAAGGCATACATCAAATTTAACATCCTAATTTTGCTTATCTTATACGATTTTATTTATCTATGTAAAGTCTACCCGTAAAGGATGGAAAATTTTCAGTACTGGTGTAAAATTGCGCGTTTGAAATTCGCACAGGTAGACATAAAATAATTTTGTGGTTATGACGGTATATATAAATGCATAGTCACGTAAAGTAGATATAACAAAAATACAGACTTAACAGTAAAAGTAATAATAATAAATAAAATAAATGTGTGTTTCAAAGTATGACAGGATACATAAGTACAGAGTCACTTCAAATGTATATCATAAAAACTGGCTTAACAGAAAAAGTAGTATTAATGAATAAAATAGTTTTGTCATTCAAAATATGGCAAGATCCATAAGTAAAAGTAATATTAATAAATGAAATAATTTTGTCGTTGAAAGTATGATGTTTTACATAAGCACAGAGTCACGTCAAATGAATATCTCAAAAAACTGACTTAACAGTAAAAGTAATATTAATAAAGACAAATAAAAGAATACTATAACACGTTATTAAGATTATAACCAACGTCAGTACGCAAAATCTATACTTCAAGGCACGCCTCATAAAATTGATGACAAACTTCATCAAAAAAATAAAATAGTATATTATATCAAATATTATGAAATCAAGAAAATTAAAAACCCGCTTTCAACTTAATTACATACAAATAATTGTATATCTAAATGATTAGTCCACGTAGCCGTGCTTACAACCACACATAACAAAAACCGCCAAAAC